>NC_092333.1:271032500-271332500 GCF_046630445.1 Rutidosis leptorrhynchoides | reverse complement strand
CCTCTCGTTTGAGGTGTTTTCAGGAATTATGACAGGTTTGAACGCAGATCGTAATCGTCAAGATACAAATGAGGTTTAAGATGAAATCAAGTGGCAACTTGAAGAATTGTTTAGTTTCATATGTTATAGTCAATATTTTAATTAATTTTAATTGTCCAATGTTGATAGTCTTAAGTTGATAGTCCACAGTTAGCAGTGTACAAATAATAATTCATATATAGTTTACTATATAATATTCGAATTAATTAATACGTATCGTGACCCGTGTACATGTCTCAGACTCGATCACAACTCAAACTATATATATTATTGTAAAATAAACCTCAACCCTGTATAGCTAACTCCAGCATTACTGCATATAGAGTGTCTATGGTTATTCCAAATAATATATATAGATGGGTCGATATGATATGTCAAAACCTTGTATACGTGTCCCGACATTTAATGTGCGTAAAAATAAATAACAGAATTTAAATGACGATAAATAAAGTGCGTAAAGTAAATAACAGAAATTAAATGACGATAAATAAAATTGCGATAATTAAATTGCGATAAATAAACTGCGATAAATAAAATGTAATCAGTTAGCTAGGAACAGTTAGCTGGAAACAGTTAGCGTGGATTCTTTACAAAATTTCTCATAGTTAATTTGTTTGTTTCTAATAAATTTTATTTTGTCCAATATTTTCTTCATTATGCCACTTGTTGGATTATGATAAATCAAAATCCAAATATGAAATTGGATGAATATGGTTATTCTGTGGTGAACGGATTTGTATATCGGTGGATGTAAGTAGGATAGTATATGACTGTTGAAACAGATTCGAAGAACGTACAATGTAACTTATTAATGTGAAATTTAAATATTCCTCGGGTATTACCTACCCGTTAAAATATTTTCATCATTAACATTTTGTACAAGAGAATTTTTAATTACAATCTTTATGAAAACATATTTACATATATATTTTCTTCAGATGTATTCATGGATTTAATGAGTTAATATGATATTAAGCTCATTTGCTTTTTGGTTGGGACTAGAATAAATAATCTCTTAAAACTTTAGAGATTACATATTCGCCATGTCGAACGAAGATAAATGAGGTAGAACGATACTTAGAACGAAGATCATACTCAAAGTACAGATGATGATATTGAAGCATGGATTGTTGATGGTACTGGTGCTGTTATTAATGGTACTATTGGTGCCGATGATGTTGTTGAAGCTGGTAGATTTTACACCATATTCTCCAAATTGATTACTCGAGCGCGAAGTTCACTAACTTCTTCTATAATTCCGGGATGATTGTCGGTCAGAACGAGCGGGTGAATAAGGTTCAGAATTGTGGATAGAATATAATCTTGTCGAGTTACCCTGGAAATGAGATTGAAAATGGTGTCTCGAATAGGTTTGCCGGTAAACGCTTCAGGTTCATTGTCAAGAGGTGAATTCGGTTGGTGGAAGGGATTGCCTTCTGTGCGTCTCCATTGATTAAGTCAACTACGAATCCATCAGATGCATTGGGGTTGGATGATTATTTGATTCATTCTGGTGACATTGCTTCCGAAGCTTAGATGACTATCCATTCGGAATAATTGTCGGGATAACTATCGGAATAGCTGTCGGAATCCGAGGGACTCGAACTAGTTGAAGGATTCATCTCGTACGATCAGATGAAGGATTTTCGATAAGAAATAGATTATAGGATGTAGATTAGTATCCTGCTATACATCATTTACATATGCATAGGTAATACTAAAATCTCATAAGTTACGGAGGAATCTACTGAAGCTGTCAGGTAAAGATAACAATAACAGATACGCTAAGATATGAATTAGCAGATACGCTAAGATATGAATTTTGTCTATACACTATTCATGCAGTCAATGCAATAAGATGTGTCTAGACTAAGAATAATAAGCAGGTAATTTACTAAGGATGATAAGCAAATGATTTCTGACAAAAATGATAAGCGAAACTTTTGACATACAGACATGGTAGGAGTCCAGACTCACTAATGCATCCTAACGACTTATCAGTTAGACACACTAATACAGACCTGGTTTTCTAAGACCACTGCTCTGATACTAACTGAAAGGACCCGTCCTAATCCATCCGGACGAAGTCCATATCGATTATAAACGATTCACAACAGTTGATTACATCGCGAGGTACTTGACCTCTATATGATACATTTTACAAACATTACATTCGTTTTTGAAAAGACAATCTTTCATTACATCGAAAGTTGACGACATGCATACCATTTCATAATATATCTAACTATAATTGAATTAATAATAATCTTGATGAACTCAACGACTCGAATGCAACGTCTTTTGAAATATGCCATGAATGACTCTAAGTAATATCTTTAAAGTGAGAAAATGCACAGCGGAAGATTTCTTTCATACCTGAGAATAAACATGCTCTAAAGTGTCAACCAAAAGGTTGGTGAGTTCATTAGTTTAACATAAATAATCATTTCCATCATTTTAATAGACCACAAGAATTTCATTTTCAGTTCTCATAAATACGTCCCATACATAGAGACAAAAATCATTCATATGGATTGAACACCTGGTAACCGACATTCACAATATGCATATAAGAATATCCCCATCATTCCGGGATCCTCCTTCGGACATGATATTAAATTTCGATGTACTAAAGCATCCGGTACTTTGGATGGGGCTTGTTGGGCCCGATAGATCTATCTTTAGAGTTCGCGTCAATTAGGGTGTCTGTTCCCTAATTCTTAGATTACCAGACTTAATAAAAAGGGGCATATTCGACTTTGATAATTCAACCATAGAATGTAGTTTCGATTACTTGTGTCTATATCGTAAAACATTTATAAAACAGCGCATGTATTCTCAGCCCAAAAATATATAAGGCAAAAGCAATTAAAAAGGGAGCAAATGAAACTCACCTAATGTATTTTGTAGTAAAAATACATAGAACGACATTGAACAAGTATAGGGTTGGCCTTGGATTCACGAACCTATATTATTCATATATATATTAAAACATATACTTGTAATCGAACAATTATATATTATTATTAATGATATACTTTTTATATTAGTAACTTATATTCATTTAAAAAAATATTAACTATGTTATATGTAATGTATTTATATATATATATATATATATATATATATATATATATCATTTTACTTGATAAAAATAGTAATTATAATAATAATAAATTAATGATAATAATACTTTTAATTAGATTTAATAATGATGTTGAGAATAATAATTTTTGATAATATCATTAGTCACTTGGTTAACAGTAATAGTGATAATAGTAAAAATGTTAATTAATAATAATAATGTTAAGATTGATGGATTTTAAAAAAAATGACAATGATCATCTCTACTAATAATGATACTTTTACTAACAATAACAATTATTAATGAAAATTTTTGATAGTAGTAATAATCTTAATGATAATATTAATAATAATACTAATAATAATAATAATACTGAAAATAATATTAGTTATAACTAAAAATTCTAATATCAGTGAATATATTGATAATAGTCTTAATAATATTAATAATGTTGATCATAATAATAATAATAATAATAATAATAATAATAATAATAATAATAATAATAAATAAATAAGAAAATAATAATCATCATGATAAATCTATTTCTAATAATAATAAAAATCAAATAATGATAATCATATAAAGAAAAGGTAACTACCTTTCAAGAAAAATTCGGCAAAAAAAAATGATGCACCCCCAGGGACTCGAACCCCCGACCTCTCGAAACCCGACAACACCTCACACCAGCTGGGCTGTTGCCCTTTATCCGAAATTATACCGAACACAATTATAATTAACCCGTATTTATTTAACCCCGTTTCCACCTTCTTCTTCTTCATCGTGACTTCAAATCAACCAAGGTTTCAAATCATCTAATTATCATTTTATTTAATTAGTTTTTGGACACAGAAACGTTTTGAGACTTACAGAATCGATTAAAACAAAAAAATATATAAAATTTGCTGTAACAGAAACTTATAACTCGATATGAACTCAAATCGTGATTTAAAAATCTAGACAGTTTTAACTAATATTTATAACATAAAAGAAGTTGCAAACGACTCATAGAAACTACCTGTATCCTTAATTGATTCTGAAATATCCAATTGAGCTCGAATTTAGCTAGGAACTAGAAGTTTGACTTCTTGAAATTAACTTTGACCTTAGAATTGAAATTCGATAGAGTATGTTGGACTTTAAAAATTTGCAGGTAGTTTATATGATAGATTTCAAACCTAACTGCATTTAAGGATTTTATAATTTGTTGCTAAATCGAGCTGTAGTGGTTTGGACTCAAAAACAGGACAGTCGACTGGGTGGTTCTTCAAATTGTGATTTAATTCATCAATTTACAAGTTGTGAAAGGTAATTGGAGTTGTTAATAGATAATGTAGGTCGTCTGGAGTCTTTCACACTGATGGTGATCGAGTTTTAAATTGTTTAAAGGTCGACAGAATAAATAAAAAAATCAGGTACAGAAAATAATTAAAAGAAATTAAAAGGGAAATCTGATTGATACCCAAATTGTACGATTGAGAAAGATGTTAAACCACTTGAGAGACAGAAAATAAATTCGCTGATAGCATGCTAATGATGTGGAACTGAATCTAATTCTCCTTTATGTAAATAAACGTACGTATATCTATATATATATTTTTAACTTATTAATTCAATAACAAAACTGATTTATTTATATATCTGTATCTATTTTTATAAATGGCTGCTTTTATATAATTCTGTATATTCATATATATCTTTATGTATCTATATATAATCGTATATATATATTTATTTGTATAAACATTTATATAATTATACATTTGTAATTTATATATAAATATATTTATATGTATCCGATTTTCTATATATGTTTTCATTTATGTATATAACTGAAATTTGTATACATATATATATATATATAGGTGTATATATTAGTGTTTGTATAGTTATATATATCCATTATATATATATATATATATATATATATATATATATATATATATATATATATATATATATATATATATATATATATATATATATATATATAAGGAAACATAATATAATATCCATTTTAATAATAAAGGTGAAACTAGTAATATTAATAATAATAGATTTGGTAATAATAATATCAATAATATTAGTTTTACTTGCACATATCAAGTTTTACATATTCATATTTATATATATAATAATATTAATTATTCAAATATTCATATTAGTATTTATAATGAAATTATTGTTAATAATATTAACATAACGGTTATATTCAAACTTGTAATTTAATATATTACAATTTATAAATTTTATCCTAGTTACTAATTATATAATATATTGTATTATAACTTATATCAAGTATTTAATATTTATAATTTACAATCCATATGATATTATTTATGTTTAGAATTTTTATATATAATTATATATATTTTAATAGTAACTTACTTATTCTGTATTTTATTTTTACATTATTAATTTCAATTGACTGGAGTGCATTTTATTAGTTCAAAACAATATCTATGCATACTTGTATTTATATTTATATCTATATATTTATTTACAAACAATGGTTCGTGAATCATCGGAACAGTCGAAGGCCAATTGAATATATGAAACAGTTCAAAAGTTTTGAGAATCAACTTTACAGACTTTGCTTATCGTGTCGAAATCATATAAGATTAAGTTTAAATTTGGTCGGAAATTCCAGGGTCATCACACCGAACATGAAAGTTCGTCCCATCATTGATCCTAACACACTAACACACTCTAAAGTCACCAAATATGGTCACAAAGTCGGACCAAACCTGGTTCATACCAATATCACATTTCAATCTTAATAAAATACCACTTTGATCATATCTAGGGCTCCGGGAATCGAAACGACATGAATCCGGAGTCTAAAATTAATGTCTTGATGAGAGGAACTCATATAGATACTTTATTTTAACTTTTATAACAGTCACAATATCAGAAATACACAAAATAGCTGCTGTCCCAATTTTATCAAACCGAAAACATGTGTTTATGAGTAATTCTATGCATACAATCAACAATACAATAACATATAAGTATCATACTATCAAAATAACATACAAAAATAGAAAAATTAAAGAAAAATCAAAAAGTTAGGGTTAGGGTTTATACCCTAATCAATAATCAAATGATATGAACGTGTAGAGGAGAACGAGAGAAATCTGTTGATGTTAAAAGCCCTAAATTCCAAGCTTGATTTTAATGGAAGATGATGATGTATATGATGATGATGGTGGCGGCCATGAATGGGAGAAAAGAGGAGGAAGAAAAACTTTGAGAGAAAACTAGTAACTACGTTTTGTGACAAATTGCTAAAAGTGAGTGTAATTACAAAAATGAGAGAAAAGTGAGGCTATACACCCCTCCCTTGGGATATTTCGGCTGAATGGGGGTAGGGTTGGCCCCTTAGTGGGCCAATTTTGTCCAATGATAAATTCCTTATGGCCCGAATGGCCGAACGAAGCCCGGAACGCGAAAACGCTACTACGCGATTGATTTTTCGGAGAGATAACAAATACGCGACGAATAAAATATATAAACACTATATATAATCATATGACACTAAAATATCATATTTAAAATAATTAGGACTTAAAAATCCCAAAAGCTTGACCGTTCATTTGAAAACCGAAAAGATTCGCCGGATAGAAATCCGCGACACGTAGAAACGTACAATTTAAAATATGAATACAAATATTCATTTAACACATAATAATTAATATATTATTACTAAAATAATAATATAGATCATAGAAATGACGTGGCACGAATAACAATTAACGGACGTTAAATAATTAACGGTAAAAGATAACGGAAAAAGTAGGGTCGTTACAGTACCTTCCCGTTACGGAAATTTCGTCCCGAAATTTAAGCAGGTGCAGGGGTGACTCAGCATCTGGGAACAAATGCGGGTAATTCTGCTTCATCTAATCTTCACGCTCCCAAGTAAACTCGGGACCGCATCTGGCGTTCCATCTAACTCGAACAATAGGAATTCTACTCTGCTTGAGAGTCTTAACCTCTCGATCTATAATTTCGACAGGTTCCTCAATAAAATGTAGTTGCTTATCAACATGAAGTTCCTCCAGAGGAATAGTCTTATCGGCCTCGGCCAAACACTTCTTTAAATTCGATACATGAAAAACATCATGAACATCACTGAGTTCTTGTGGCAACTTCAAACGATAAGCTACGGGTCCAACTCTCTCAATAATTTCAAAAGGTCCAACAAATCGAGGATTCAACTTTCCCCTCACCTTTCCATGGTGATACTTTCAACATAACACGATCACCGACCTGAAATTCAATATCGTTCCTTCTCTTATTGGCATAACTCTTTTGCCAACTTCTGGCGGTTCTCAATCTTTCTTTAATCTGTACGATCTTCTCGGTAGTCTTATGAATAATTTCTGGGCCTGTGAGTTGAGTATCCCCAACCTCATTCCAATAGATAGGAGACCTACACTTTCTACCATACAGAGCTCCAAATGGTGCGGCTTTAATACTTGCATGATAACTGTTATTTTAAGAAAATTCAGCCAACGGCAAGTATCTATCCCACCCATTAACAAAATCAATCACGCATGCTCGTAACATGTCTTCCAATGTTTGAATGGTCCTTTCACTCTGACCATCCGTCTGCGGGTGATAAGTGGTGCTCATATCCAATTTAGTTCCTAACGCTTCCTGTAAGGGTTGCCAAAACCTCGATATAAATTGACTATCTCAGTCTGAAATAATAGATACAGGAACACCATGCCTTGAAATAATCCCCTTCAAATACAAACGAGTAAGCTTCTCTATCGAATCCGTTTCCTTAATCGGTAGGAAATGAGCTGATTTTGTGAGTCGGTCAACAATCACCCAAATGGTATCATAACCACCCACAACTCTCGGTAACTTCGTAATAAAATCCATTGTAATACCTTCCCACTTCCACTCGGGAATCTCAGGTTGCACCAAAAGTCCAGACGGTTTCTGATGTTCAGCTTTAACCTTAGCACAGGTCAAACACTTAACCACATACGTAACCACATCAGCTTTAAAATTAGGCCACCAATACAGCTCCTTAAGATCATGATACGTCTTTCCTGAACCAGGATGAATAGAGTACCTAGATTTATAAGCCTCATCTAAAACAAGTACCAAACTTCGAAACCCAAAGGCATCCCGTAAAATACCGAGTACCATCGGTTCATACCTCTAACTGTTTACTCAAGCCTCGGACCTTCCCGTTACAAAATTCTCCTCCTTCAAGGCTTCTTGTTGTGCCTCAAGAATCTGCCTTGCGAGGTTTGTTCGAATTTTCATATTCAAGGCCCTAAACCTGCAAGGTTCAGCCCCTTTCTTTACGACTTAACACATCAGCCACGACATTGGCCTTTCCCGGATGATATAAAAGCTCACAATCATAATCA
This sequence comes from Rutidosis leptorrhynchoides, assembly GCF_046630445.1. Classification (NCBI taxonomy): domain Eukaryota; kingdom Viridiplantae; phylum Streptophyta; class Magnoliopsida; order Asterales; family Asteraceae; genus Rutidosis; species Rutidosis leptorrhynchoides. Next base: position 271,323,983 of record NC_092333.1, on the reverse strand, counting down.
TTCAACGTCTCAATCCATCTTCATTGCCTCATATTCAACTGTTTCTGATCAAGGATATGTTGAAGACTTTTGTGATCGGTGTACACCGTACTTTTGACCCCATGAAGATACTGTCTCCAAATCTTAAGCGCAAACACAACAGCTCCCAATTCTAAATCATGGGTTGTATAATTCTTTTCATGGATCTTTAACTGACGCGATGCGTACGCAATAACTTTATTTCACTGCATCAAAACACAGCCAAAGCCCTGACGCGATGCATCACAATAAACAACAAAATCATCATTACCCTCAGGTAGTGACAATATCGGAGCGGTAGTCAACTTCTTCTTCAAAATCTGAAAAGCAATCAGAGGTTTCGCTAAACGGGAGAAATCTTGAATGAACCTTCTATAGTAACCTGCCAACCCTAAAAACTGACGAATCTGAGTAGGAGTTTTCGGAATTTCACACCTTTCAATCGCCTTAATTTTAGCAGGATCAACTTGTATTCCCTGTTCACTAACAATATGTCCAAGGAATTGAACTTCTCTTAACTAGAAAGCACACTTAGAGAACTTAGCGTACAACTCTTCTTTTCTCAATAAATCAAGCATCAACTTCAAATGTTCTTCGTGCTCTTCATCACTCTTGGAATAAATAAGGATATCATCGATGAAAACGTTACCGAATTTATCCAGATATGGGCTACACATACAGTTCATGAGGTCCATGAACACAGCAGGTGCGTTAGCCACTCCGGACATCATAACAAAAAAATTCGCAGTGACCATAACGGGTACAAAAAACGGTTTTCGGAATATCAGTTTCTTTAACACGCAATTGGTGATAACCAGAATGAAGATCAATCTTAGAATAAATGGACGAACCTTGAAGCTGATCGAACAGATCATTAATTCTCGGAAGAAGGTAACGATTTTTAACTGTAAGCTTGTTTAACTCGCGATAATCAATACACAATCGGAACGAACCATCTTTCTTCTTAACAAACAAAACAGGAGCTCCCCAAGGGGACGAACTGGGACGAATGAAATATAGTTGCAACCAACAAAGAAAACATTATATAGAGTAGCCACCTCAGTGGTATAGATGTTTAAGACAATTCCTTCAAGGAGATAACGAGGATCATGATCTTCAAAGTAAATTTTCATTACATTTTCGAAAGGAAGACGTACGGAAGGTGTGATCTTTAAACGAGGGTGAACTTCCTAGCACAAGGAGCGAGGCAATCTAGGATTCATCCTTATTCTTCAATTTATAAGCGAATGAAAAGAAACGTGAATCGTGGATTATAAAGAATAGTCGACTCCAGGTGAGATGAATCTCCAAAAATGACTCTGTGCATCTCAAAGTATTGAATCATAGGATTGATGTTTACGAGGGTGTTGCAGTTGACAGCGAATATTGAGAGTAGAAACTCCTCAAACGGTCTAGCGTAATATATATCCATGATACCCACTATAATAACAGTTGGGGTAGAAACCCACCTAGCGCCTTTTCTACAATAGGGTAACCACCGAGCGTATCCCAAAAAATTGATTTATCGGTCCGTGTTTCAGCCATGTCCAACCATAAGAGGGAAAATTTTATGAGCGCAAAGACTTTCTAACAAATTTTATAAAACCGGCATCCAAAGTGGCGTAAGAGTTTCTATCAATGAACTTAACGGTAAGTTTCATCCTTAAACCGAGGATGAGAAGAACTGTGATCCAGACACTCTGTAGGGTAATGCGAAAAGTTGATAAAATTAATCAAAGGAGTTTTGAAAAAGCTTTAAACGTTTGATGTGACAACATAAACGGAATGAAATTCTTAGTAATTTAGAAGTATATACAATGTGTACCATTTTATATAAAATAATCTGACTTAATTAAGCAACTCAATAAAGTTGTGGTTTTAAAATAATTTTGAAGGTATAATTTAGTATGTACTAATCAAAATAGGTTAAGGTAAACTTATTCATTTGAATCTATACGTACATACACGATTTTATAAATTGTATACATGACAAAATATTTCATTACTTCTATTCGCCCATAAATCCGTGAGAACCACCCAATTAAACAAATGTGTAAAACTCCCGATGATAAACAGAGTATCTGTATTTCAGAGGTTACAAGTTGAAGTAAGATTGTGAAAGATCAAGTAGATGACCTGAATCGTCGTGCGATATTTGACCAACAAATGTTACGAGGTCATGAAAACCAATGAGTTAAATGTTGTTTTGACTATTATCAGGATATAAGTCCTTGGGCCAAAACTATTTCCGAGCGAAGCTGTTGCTAACAAGCGAGTTATGAAAGGATAGAGCATGAGATAGATAATCTGGTTAAAACGAGCTTATCGTGTATCAACAAATAAGATAATGAATATTTTCCCTACCCATGTAATACATCGGAACTTCTAAATGAGTAGTGTAAAAATTTTCTTTGACTCGCTTTCTATTCCTCATGTCACAATATTGGGACTTCTTTATGAATTAACGTAATATAATCACGTTGGCCTGACGCCATTATATTTCACTAATTCATAGTTCCATTCCAATAGCACTACATGAGGTCAGGACACGCGATCAACCTCGAATTTCCACACAATTTCTCTAAAACAATTTCTTAAACAATGTGCTAAGGATAGCACAAAAGACAAAACATCATAAGTAACGAATAAGAGTAACGATGACATAGAAATGTCTTCGAAGTACCAAAAATCTCTGAAAGTCAAGAATGACGTTTTCTGGTTATAAACCCAAAGCACACAGGCACAACGGCACAAAGGCACGTAATATAACAAGAATGTTATATACCTAAACATAATAGCTGACATTGAAATGCTGAGCATTTAGAAGTCAAGAATGACATCTCACGTAATATAACTCAAACGTTATATACATAACCATAATAGATGACATAGAAATGTCTAGAATTTCAGAAGTCAAGAATGACATCCCTCGGTTTCACTTTCCAAGGTGTTCTTATAATGATAAACTCGCATGAGTCAGAGAATACGTTTAAATCAGAATGGGAGTTCCTCCCGGATTCAGAACATAACCAGATGTATATATGATAACAATATACATACTAATACGATACAAATAATCATATATAATAATACATTATAGGCCGGGCTGTAGACTAGACTCACTAATGCACCCTATTCACTCGGGATGACGACATCAATGCAGCCTAATTCCCTACAACCAAGGCTCTGATACCAACCGAAATGACCCGTCAAAGTACACTTGACGACCATCGTTATCTTGGTCCCACAGCTTGATCATAACTCTATATGAATTTAATAAATAACCTTGCATTCTTTATTTAAAAATGATTTCCTATAAAGGAAACCTATCAAAATATGTAAGTTTAGAAAAACCATACATTATTACTTAACCAAAAGTTGACCAAAACAAAGTCAACAACATCCACTATTAAATGTATCAAAAGAGAATGCAAGTTATTGTTTAACAAAAGCTGCCATCATAAATATGCAGACTCTCTAAGCACAGCGGAAGCAATCAATCATGAACCTGAGAATAAAACATGTGAGTAACTATCAACAAAAATGTTGAGTGAATTATAGGTTTAATATTGCAAACAATATTTAATTTAAACCGTAAAAATTTATGTTTGAAAACATAAAAACTCCTTTTTGGACCACAAAATTATATGCTAGAAAACATTTTAAAACATTATTCCATTTACCATGAGCCACCTGGTAACCACTTAACCATTTATTTACCCTTGCCAAACATAATAAATAATATACACCGAACAAGTGTATCTACAACAAATTACGAAGTACTAAACATTCCGATTATAAATTGCTAGCGCGACTAGCTCAAAATGGGGTTGTCAAACCAGATAGATCTATCCGTAGGATTCGCGTTCACCAGTAGAAACCAGTGATTACAGTTACCAGACTAGGGAATATTTTTGTTCAACTCACAATGAATAATTTAAACCAACTTCCACTTGTGTCCAAAATATAAAATAAATTGCATGTATTCTCATCCCAAAAGATTTAAAATAGAAAATGGGACTATAACTCACCTTAATAGCAAACGAAGTAACCACACAAATATGCGAACAGCAAACGAAGTAAAGTGATCAGGAATGATCACAACGCCGACCTAAAAATAAAGCAGGTCGATATAAATAACTAACTTAGGTCAAGTCTTAGTATGATAGTTATTGTACATGTTGCAAGTAGTCATAGAACAATACTCAACATGCATCGGTTTGATCGGAATAGCGTACGGACACACACTTTCTATTTTTAGAAGGTTTCTATTTTTGGAAAGTTTCTATTTTTGGAAAGTTTCTATTTTAGGGAAGTTTCTATTTTTGGAAAGTTTCTATTTTTGGAAAGTTTCCAAATTTAGAAAGTTTCTATTTTTAGAAAGTTTTAAGTTAGGAAAGTTTCCTTATTTAGAAAGTCAACAAAAGTCAACTGAAAGTCAAAGTCAATCAAAAGTCAAATCAAAAGTCAACCTTGGTCAAATATAGTCAACGTTAATTTTAAAAGTGTAAGTTGTAATAATTATGTAAGTTATAATGTTAATTAAAGTTAAATATGTCTAATTATGTCATAACATAAGTTTAATTAAATTAAAATGAATTATTAAAGTTAATATAAGTTTAAATGATATAATTAATATAACATAAGTATTTAATTAATTAATTAAATATTAGTCATAATATAAGTATTATTAATTAATAAGTAATTTTAAATCATATCATAAGTATTATTAATTAATAATGAATTATTAATCATATCATAAGTTTCTAATTATAATTATTAAATCATAAGTATTTAATAATTAAATTATAATTAAATAATAACTAAGCCTTATAATAATTAAATAATTAATTAATCTTTATGATAAGTCTTATAATAATAATCTTATAATATAAGTTTAATACTTATCATAAGTATTTTCCATTAATAATAAAAGTATTATTAATCATAAGTTTAATTAAAATGTTATTTAAATCATAAGTAATAATTAAATGATATAATAAATATATATCATAAGTCTTAAATTATAATAATTACTTTTTATATCATAAGTAATTAAATGATAATGAAATTCATTATTTATATCATAAGTTTAATAATTAATCACAAGTTTTAAATCAAAAGTTCATCGGGTCGTATCTTGAGACCCAGGTGTCGGTTTTCGGCGAGCTTTACATATATCTCCGCCTAATCAAACCACCTGACACTTCAGTACACTCAAGAACACACCAATAACAGCCCACAAGTCATGGTGATCAGCTAAGACATCACTTGAAACTTTAATTCAATCAAAATCGTGTTTTAGACGCAACGGTTGATTCGTGGCTCTGATTTAGATGACCCGAACATGAAAGTTCGTCCCATCATTGATCCTAACACACTAACACACCCTAAAGTCACCAAATATGGTCACAAAGTCGGACCAAACCTGGTTCATACCAATATCACATTTCAGTCTTAACAAAATACCACTTTGATCATATCTAGGGCTCCGGGAATCGAAACGACATGAATCCGGAGTCTAAAATTAATGTCTTGATGACAGGAACTCATATAGATACTTTATTTTAACTTTTATAACAGTCACAATATCAGAAATACACGAAATATCTGCTGTCCCAATTTTATCAAACGAAAACATGTGTTTATGAGTAATTCTATGCATACAATCAACAATACAATAACATATAAGTATCATACTATCAAAATAACATAAAAAAACAGAAAAATTAAAGAAAAATCAAAAGGTTAGGGTTAGGGTTTATACCCTAATCAGTAATCAAATGATATGAACGTGTAGAGGAGAACGAGAGAAATCTGTTGATGTTAAAAGCCCTAAATTCCAAGCTTGATTTTAATGGAAGATGATGATGTATATGATGATGATGGTGGCGGCCATGAATGGGAGAAAAGAGGAGGAAGAAAAACTTTGAGAGAAAACTAATAACTAGGTTTTGTGACAAATTGCTAAAAGTGAGTGTAATTACAAAAATGAGAGAAAAGTGAGGCTATACACCCCTCCCTTGGGATATTTCGGCTGAATGGGGGTAGGGTTGGCCCCTTAGTGGGTCAATTTTGTCCAATGATAAATTCCTTATGGCCCGAATGGCCGAACGAAGCCCGGAACGCAAAAACGCTACTACGCGATTGATTTTTCGGAGAGATAACAAATACGCGACGAATAAAATATATAAACACTATATATAATCATATGACACTAAAATATCATATTTAAAATAATTAGGACTTAAAAACCCCAAAAGCTTGACCGTTGGTTTGAAAACCGAAAAGATTCGCCGGATAGAAATCCGCGACACGTAGAAACGTACAATTTAAAATATGAATACAAACATTCATTTAACACATAATAATTAATATATTATTACTAAAATAATAATATAGATCATAGAAATGACATGGCACGAATAACAATTAACGGACATTAAATAATTAACGGTAAAAGATAAAGGAAAAAGTAGGGTCGTTACAAGTCAAAAGTTTGATGATAAAGAATAGTGTGTTGACAAAGCTCGGAAAAAGAGAAATTGGTACTGAAAAACAGATTGAGCAAACCATGAAGGAGACTGTGGACAAATCACAAAGACTAAACCTGCCTTCAAAGAATTCAAATGATTCAGTGCCTGCTGAAGTCTTTAGCAAATACATTACTCCTGACTCTAAACCTTTACGGACAAATCATATTCATCATCCATCAATATTAGAAATTCTAAAATATCATCGTATCTTTCATCCTCGATATTTCTGAGGAAATTTTCATAACTATTCTTATCTGAAATTAATTATCTCTTCGCGCTATCTGTATTAAATCATAAAGGAAACTGTTTAGTTTCTATATTATGAAAACCTTTGAGTTTAAAAAATGAATGTTTTTGAAGTAGTGTTGAGAATTGAAGCATGAGTTAGTATAATATAATGACACTTGATCAATGTGATTATATTACAGTAAGTCATGATGAGTTTCTAATGAAACATGATGATTTACAGACCATACCATCATCATGTGCCATCTTACACAACTCTTGCATTATACTTGATCTCTAATTATACAAAGAACATATTTCTTGATGGTTCTATCTTTTCTCATGACTTCTGTTAATTTAACCAATCAAGATCGTGCTATTACAATCTCTCTCTTAGAATATTAGCCATGTTCATTCGAAATTTCATACCTACGAATTCTGGACCATTACTTGTTGTGCTTAATGGGTAGAAGAGAAAACAGAGCATGAAGCTCTAAACTAAAAATGGGAGTATAAATTACAGCAAATAGGAGAAAGCATTAACTGTGGATGTCGATGGTTATAGAAAGACAGAAGCAGGGACTCTGAAAAATAAGGAAAGATATAAAGCCCGACGACAACACATAAATTACAAACTGTGTATATCAATAAGTATTGCAACGTAAAGACACGGGAGAACTAAAAATACTATAAAACCAAGAGTATAGTAAAAGTGAATAGATTCCTCTGGTGGCAGATGGAAAAGAAGAATGATAGATATGAAAGTTAGGAGTATATCAAGAATCAGAACTGGATGGAAGAGGGTGGATTTATAATGAAATATTAGACAGAGCAATCGAGACAGATCATCGCAGATAACCAAAGAAGATCCTAATTTCCTTAATTACCGAAGAACTAAATCTTATTACAAATTGAGAAAGAAAGAATAGAAGATGTGAGCTGTGAAAATAAGGAAATTAAGAGGGTGGATTTATAATGAAATATTAGACAGAGCAATCGAGACAGATCATCGCAGATAACCAAAGAAGATCATAATTTCCTTAATTACCGAAGAACAAAATCTTATTACAAAGATTTCCTCAAAAATCCCTTAAATTCCGGAAAATCAACCATGACTACGTCATCAGTTAAGACGAACTTGCATTTATTCATTTCACTCTTTTGTGATAGCTTGACTCGTAATCTTCATATAGATAAATTGTTTTACCCATATCACTCATTAATGCTAAACACACTAATTTCTTGCTCATATGCGTCGTGAAAACATACTTATTGTCAGTCATTACCATCCCAAAAAAATTTCGGGACGAAATTTTTTTAACGGGTAGGTACTGTGACAACCCAGAAATTTACGACCAAATTTAAACTTAATCTTTATATGATTTAATATTCCGACACGATAAGCAAAATCTGTAATGTTGAAATCTCGAAAATTTTGGAACTATGTTCATGTATTCATTTACCCTTCGACTGTTCCCGATGATTCACGAACGATTATGTGTAAATAGATATGCATGAATATATATATATATATATATATATATATATATATATATATATATATATATATATATATATATATATATATATATATATATATATATATATATATATATATATATATATACATGTGAATATTAAATTGAGAAATATTAATAAAACATTAAACGGTTTAATTGATATGAAAATAAGTTATGAAGTCTATTATATGACTTGAGAACGTTAACAAAGTATTAAATGAATAATACTTTACATGAACGTAATCGTTTCAATATACTTAACAACAGAATTAAAAGATAATATCAAATGATTGAATTATCATATACATTGGGATATGTTTACGAGTCTCTGTTATGAGGTCCACTATAATTTAAGAAATCTATTCGTTTTAACAACATTTAGAAAATGGTAAAGTGTGTTACAAGTAAGAACAAATGTGTCAATTTACGAGAACTAGACAAATGTAAATGGAGATTCCTGTTTGATTTCCAATTCATGAATTACAATATTTTCCTCGTGACCTGATAAGATAATTATTATAACTTTCATTTTGTTTAATATGAAAGTAAGAACGTGCAGTGTAAATAACTTAGATGTTGGATATTGACAAATTAAGTAAATCGACATTTTACATTAAGATGATTTCATACGTTTATTTAACCTTTGGACCTATCTCACGCATCACCAACAAACTGTAATTTAAAAGCTTGAAACCTATTATGAATATAAATAACTTTACTTTTCTAAAATGTTTTATAATATAACGATTTCCATTTTAACCTTTTAATAAAATGATTCTTAGTTTTAGAAAACAAAGATATCATATTTGATTTAAATGTACAAAAATGTTTCAGTTTAAAAACAGTTTATTAATCAAGATGTTTTATAAGATAATTTGTATATAACTTTTGAAGAATTTAATTAATGCTCATATTATAAATTACAAATATATAAACTGTGTTTCAAAAACGTAAACATGATAGGACATAATATTTTTCTACTATCTAAACGATTCCAAAATGAACTTTAAAATATAATTAGTTTTGAAAAACTAAATACTGTATTATTAAATAAATATTTCAATTATATATAATATGAACAATTTTTTTTGAAGATATATATTTTACAAAGTGATAAAATATAATATTAACTAGTTATATAATGCTTTGATTTAAAATAATATTTTTATATATACTAGTATGTAACGAGACATCGATTTTTAGAAGCAAATGACCAAAACACTCGAACGTTCAAATTACATATAGAGTGATATAGTTTATGTGACGACCCGGAGATTTCTGACCAAATTTAAAACTTAATCGTTATATGTTCTGACACGATAAGTAAAGTCTGTAATGTTGAGTTTTAAAAATTTTTGAATTTATGAAACCATTTGACCTCTAACTATTCCCGACAATTCACGAACCATTGTGCGTAAGTAAATTTTGTAAATAAAACATATAAATATAATAGTATATATATGATACTCTGAGTTAATAAAATAAATTGTAATAAAATAAAAGTAAACATATAAAATAATAAACAATTAAGTATTTATATATGAATAGATACATGATATTATTATGAATCTATATGTATATATATTATTTCTATTAATATTTATGATTTGTATATTGTGTTATATATATAAGAAATTTCTACTCAATATAAGTTATTACATAATATAAAATATAAAATTTCATAAACAATAACATGTAATATTAATATATTAAAAATTACAAGTTAAATAAAATTGTTATATCAATATTATTACTCTCATTATTATAAAAATTACCATTAATATTAAAACCAGTAGTAGGGGTATTACTATTTTGTTACATAGATATGAAGTGTGATGAATGTAATATTATAAGGTGTTATTATTATTATTATTTATGACATTAAGAGTATTATTATGGTTATATTTATTAATTAAAGAGATTAATTATAATATACAGAAAATATATATATACAAATACTTATTAAGTAACCAATATTATATATTTATATACGAATGTATATTAGATCCAGATATACAAATATTGATATATGTACAGTATATATATATATATATATATATATATATATATACTAAAAATTATACAGATATATATATACATACCTGTAAATACGAGTAGATATATATATATATATATATATATATATATATATATATATATATATATATATATATATATATATATATATATATATATATATATATATATATATATAAGTACAAAAATTATTGTAATCAGTTGAACATAGTTATCATCTGTGTTAAATTACTTCTTCAATCTTCATAATCGTACAAATCAAGGAATCCAATCACAGGTACAAGCCAAAAAAATTATTAGAAGTCACGATCACTTTTTATTTATTTTTCTTTATATTTTGTTTCTGTCTAATTTTTTTCTGTAATCAGTTAGTCGTCCAATTCAAGTACTATAATACATTTTTGATCACTTATAGTAGCGACACTATATATCTAATCACTATGTATAATTAGTTTTTTGCAATTTGCTAAATGAAAACAGAAAGCGGAAAAGCACAACCCCTGTTCGTGAAATTTTTACCCATAATCCAAATTCGAAACATTTAGAAAATTCTAAAAATGCAGTTAAGTTAGGTTTCAATTGGTCAATCTTTCTGTAAAATTTCACCTTCTAATTTTTGATATCGAAGTCAACTTTTGGAGTCAAAAGTTAGTTTTAAAAAAATAAGTCAACATCTGTTCGTAAGTCGAATTCGAATTTTATGGTATAATTTAAGTTAAATTGATGATTCCTATAGTTTCTAGGAGTGATTTTGAAAATATTTCATATAGGAATCGTTCTCTAAAACGGTCTCAAATTTAAATTTGATGTTTAAGTCCTCATGGTGTTCTTCGTCAACTTCCTACTTCTTCTTTTAAAAATTTTCTTTATTTTCTTTGTTCTATTGATTCCAACCACCATTAAGAAATGATCCTGTTCCAATTTAAACATTCTAACTCAATCCTTTAATTATTGTTATGGTTATTACTTGGGTTCTGTTCGATTAAAGAAGAAGGTATAGGGGACAGAAAACAGACGGGTTATATACATTTATGTTGGTCATTAAAACAAGAAAGCTGTTTTAGATGAGTGGTTGAGGGTGTGTTCGGGAGTGCGAGAGGTCGCGGGCTCGTGCCTCGTCTGGGCAATCCTTTTTAAGAAAAGCATTCTGAAGGGTATACACTTTGATTTTTATTTTCATTATTATTATTATTATTATTATTATTATTATTATTATTATTATTATTATTATTATTATTATTATTATTATTATTATTATTATTATTATGAAAACAATACAAACTATTATTTCTATTATTAATATTTGTATTAGTATCATTTTAGACTTATTATTATTAACAAAAGTATTATTATTAAGATTACCATTAGTAATAAGATTATTATAATAATTATTAGTATTTATTATTATCAAAATTATTATTTTCATTATCATTGTTATTAATACTAGTATTATTAATTATCATTATTTTAATCACTACTAATATTATTTTAGTATTATTATAATTCCTATTTTAACAAACAAATGAAATATATACATATAAAAATATATCATCTAATATATACATATATATTTTATCATATAGAAACTCTAATATAAATTATTATTATTATTAACATGTTATAATGAAAGATAAACACTAGTTAAATAAAATATCCACATCTATATAACGATAAATTTATAAGCATATTATTAATAATAATATATATATTTATTAGGTTACGATTATGTGTGTTAATATATATATATATATATATATATATATATATATATATATATATATATATATATATATATATATATACATATACATATATATATATATATATATACATATATATATATATATACATATATATATATATATACATATATATATATACATATACATATATATACATATATATATATATATATATATATATATATATATATATATATATATATACATATAAATGATATAGGTTCGTGAATCCAAGGCCAACCCTACACTTGTTCAATATAGTCACATGTATTTTTACTACAAAATACAGTATGGTGAGTTTCGTTACTCCCTTTTTAAATGCTTTTGCAATATACATTTTTGGGACTGAGAATACATGCGCTTTTATAACTGTTTTACGAAATAGACACAAGTAATCCAAACTACATTATATGGTTGAATGATCGAAGCCGAATATGCCCCTTTTGCTTGGTAGCCTAAGAATTAGTAAACTAGTCTACTAATTGACGCGAATCCTAAAGATGGATCTATTGGGCCTAACAAACCCCATCCGTTGTAGCGGATGCTTTAGTACTTCGATGTTGTTTTATCATGTCCGATGGATGTCCCGGAATGATAGGGGATATTCTTATATGCATCTTGTTAATGTCGGTTACCAGGTGTTCAATCCATATGAATGATATTTTTGTCTCTATGCATGGGACGTATATTTTTGAGAAATAGAAATGAAAATCTTGTGGTCTATTAAAATGATGAAAATGATCTATTATGATAAACTAATGAACTCACCAACCTTTTGGTTGACACTTTAAAGCATGTTTATTCTCAGGATTGAAAGAAATCTTCCGCTGTGCATTTGCTCATTTTAAAGATATTACTTGGAATCATTCATGGCATATTTTTTTGCATTCAAGTCGTTGTGTTCAGTAAAGATTATGATTAAGTAAATGACATATTAGATCATTTATAGTTACATATTATGAAATGGTATACATGCCTGTCTACTTTCGATGTAAATGAAAGTTTTTCTTTTAAAACTAATGCAATGTTTGTAAAATGTATCATATAGAGGTCAAATACCTCACTATGTAATCATATGTTATTGTATTCGTTCTTATAGATTAGGACGGATATTTACATGTGGTATCAGAGCGGAGGTCTTAGCGAACCAGGTCTGCATTAGTGTGTCTAACAGATAGTTGTTAGGATACATTAGTGAGTCTGGACTTCGACCGTATCTGTATGTCAAAAGTTTTGCTTATCATTTCTAGTCGGAAATTATCTACTTATCATCCGTAGGAAATTACCTGCTTATCATTCTTAAGTCTAGACACATCCTACTGCATTGATTGCACGAATAGTGTATAGACAAAATTCATATCTTAGCGTATCGCTAATTCATATCTTAGCGTATCTGTTAATGTAAACTTTTCCTGACATATTCCGTAAATTCCTCCGTAATCTACGAAATCTTTTGCTCTATTTATATACAGATATTTTATGTAATTAGAATACCACCCGGTAACCGGAAAATCATTTCATATCGAAAAATCCATTATTCAATCGTACGAAATGGAATTCGTCATTAGTATAAGTCCCTCAGATTCTGAAATGGAATCTCACTCAAGCTCCGAAAGCAGTGTGACCGGAATGGACCAACCAATCATCCATCATCTATTCTGGATGAACTGGGGATGGGTTCGTAACGTCCTTAATCATTGGAGACAAGAAGAAGGCGATCCTTTCCATCCACCACATTGCCCTCTTGGCGAAGAACCTGAAGCACTTACCGGCGAACCTGTTCTAGACACCATTTTCTCTCTCATTTCCAGAGTATATCGTCACGATTACATACTACATCAAATTGTACATTTTATTTATCCACTCGTCCGAACCGACAATCACCCCGGTGTAATAGAGGAAGTCAACGAGCTTCGCGCTCGGGTAGTGGCTTTGGAGAATATGGTGCAAAGGTTACAAACACCAGTAGCAGCACCAGCAGCATAACCAGTACCACCATCAACAACGCCAATAGTACCATCACCACCACAACAGCAACATCCGCATCCCACATCTTAACATCACAATCAGTAACTCGAGCATTAATGTCACACACACCATAGATACTAAGGAGTATCAACAACAATAACCGATGAAGTATTGATTCATAACTTCATTCGAGAAATGTTCTGCGGCGATTATGTAATCTCTAAAGTCTTAGAGATTATCTATTCTAACCCTAACCAAAAATCAGATGAGTGAACCAAAATAACAGAAGGAAGGTTAGAAATCCTGACAAGAATGGTGTGTGATTTATAAGTTAGACTTATTTTACCAACCACATCAACAATACCGTTAGCATCACCAGCACAGTCAGTGTCACCAACATCGTCAGAATCAGCACTAGCAGCACCTATAACATCACAAGCTCCGTCAGTTCAAGAATCACCGCGGACATCATTACGAATCAACAACAAGTATATTGTATCAACGAGTTATGAAGAATTAACTCATTTCCACTGAAGGAATTATATGTATATCTTATATATAAATCTTTAAACCATAATAAATCTTTACGTACTAAGCTATTATGTGTGAATCTTAACTACTCGGTTAATTCATATTACTAATATGCAATAATGTACATTCTTCGTCCGCAACTTAACTATTGTTAACTACAATCTCTGTCTCAATTCAATAAATTCCAATTCATAATAAATCAAGTGTATTATTCAAATATATGTTTGATTTTACACTTTCATCATCGATGTACTCGAAATTCTTCAGATAACATCATTTGTACTTTGCGAAGTTCACAAGAATTTAACGAAAACCAACATCATGCCTCAACAAATAATGAAGTATTGATTCATAATTTCAATATTATTGAAGAAATACTTATGTAATCTCTAAAGCCTTTAAGAGATTATTCAATTCTAGTTTCAACCGTAAATTGAATGAGTTTAATTTAGTATTAACTCATTAAAATCTATGTTACATTTGAAGAGAATATACACATATATATTTCCATAAAGACTGTAATAAAATTCTTTTGTACAAAATATTAATTGTGAATTTTTTTAACGGGTAGGTAATACCCTAGAAATATGTAAATTCACAATTAATATGTTACATTCTTCGAACCTGATTCAGCAATCATCAACTATACTCACTATTGTTATAACAATATACATTCAATCTTAGAAATCAAGAACAACCATACTCATTCGAATTCAATTACATATTCTGATTTTGAAATCACAGAGTTTAATTCAAGATATAATCGACATTATCCCTCTTAGATTCCTAAATCTTTCAAAGCTATACTTTGACTTCAAAACTGTGCTAGAACATCATTTCTATTCATAGAACCCAGAAAGAGTATTTGTATCATTCAAAATTCTAGAACATTATATAAATAGTAATGATTACAATCTATGTTCAAGTCTTTCGAAACTCTTGAAGACACTCGAGATGATGATCCAACCACATGTTACCCATAGTCAAGCACCTAAAAGACTCCTTAAAACTAAAGTCCTAGTTTAACACGTACCCATAACAGATCCTTTGGCATTTATTAGCAAAGATAACCTTACGATTCCTTTTCTAAGTAGCCAATTTTGTCACAGCTCCAGCAAGTCAACTTCAACTTTTCAGTCGGACTAGTCTTATTATAACCTCGATAGATACGTTGCCCTTTCGCCATCGTTACTGGGGAACCGTTTATGTTCCACCACATTAGCAATAAACTTGCCAACAACTTTACTGATCTTCGACGTTCCGAAAAATCATTATATTTATCAAAACCCCATCATTTACTCATCTGCATCTTATAACCAGAATTGCCATGCCAATTACCGGGAAACAGCAATCAGTATTTTGAAATCTCGCAGCGTTCTACTTCAACAGTTATATATATACATATAACATCTATCTTCAAGATTTACAGACTGCAAATGTGAAGTTTCTGAAAATTATCCTAAACTGCGAATTGGTTCTCCGAATTCTGGAAAAATGCTGATGAAGCAGCAAAAACTATAAACGATCTTAACCGTCGGAAGTTTGATGATAGAGAATAGTATGCTAGCAAAGCTCATAAAAGTTGGAACTAGAAAACGGATTGAGCAAACCATGAAGGAGGCTGTGGACAAATCACAAGGATGAAATTTACCTTCAAAGAATCCAAATGATTCAGTATCTGCTGAAGTCATTAATGAATACCTTGCACCTGACTCTAAACCCCTACGAACAATATCCTTCATCATCCTCTGATATTAGAAATTCTAAGATATCATCGTATCTTTCATTATAAATATCCTCCATAATTCTGAAGATATTTTCATAATTATTTTTATCTGAAATCATTTACCTTTTCGCGCTGTCTGTGTTACATCATAAAAGAAACGATTTTAGATCTCTAAATTATGAAACATTCGAGTTTAAAATAGGAATATTTTTGAAGTAGTGTTGGGAACTGAAGCATGAATTAGTATAATATAATAACACTTGATCAACGTGATTATATTACAGTAAGTCATGGTGAGTTTCTAATTGGATGTGATGATTCACAGACCATAATGTCATCATGTGCCATTTTACACGACTCTTGCATTCTATCTAAACTCTAAACATATCAAGAATATATGTTTTTAATAGTTCTATCTTTCACGATTCTGGTAATTTAAAAAAACTAATCGTTCCATTACGTTTCTCTCTGCTTAAAATATTATAATCATTCGAAACCCTATACCTACGAATTCTGGACCATTATTCGCTTGACTTGAAGTCGGAAAGAGGAAATAAAAGCATGAGACTCCAAAATATAAGGGAAAATATAAATCCCAACAACAATTACAGACCGTGGATATCAATGCGTATAGCAATATAAAGACACGGGAGAATTAAAAATAATATAACCCCAAGGGCGAAGTAGAAGTAAACAGATTCCTCCGGTGGAAGTTAGAAAAGGAGAATGATTGTGGCGATAGTCAGGATAAGTACAATGATCAGATGGATTAAGCATTTTCAAACTCTTTGGAAATGTGAATTAAGAATGAAATCATTGGAGTGGTGAAAAATAATGGAACGGAAGAAGTTCAATTATAGTGGAAATACCAGACAAAGCAATCGAGACAGATGATTGCATTTAATTAAAGATATCTTAATCTCCATAAATCCCGAAGTATCAGATTTTATATAGATTACGAAGATTTTCTTCAAATCCCTTGAATTCCGGAATTCAGCCGCGACTACGTCAAAAGCTAAGGCGAATCTCTATTCAAATCTTTTGTGATAGCTTCTCTCATACGCTCTGAGTAATTTAATTATTCTACTCAAATACTTAGCGGTGATAAAACTCTATTTATCAACTCATATTCGTCATGAAAACATTTTTATTGTTAGCCATGACGACCACATTCAAATTTCGGGACGAAATTTCTTTAACGGGTAGGTACTGTGACGACCCGGAGATTTCCGACCAAATTTAAAACTTAATCGTTATATGTTCCGACACGATACGCAAAGTCTGTAATGTTGAGTTTTAAAATTTTTTGAATATATGAAACCATTTGACCTCTAACTATTCCCGATGATTCACGAACCATTGTGCGTAAGTAAATTTTGTAAATAAAACATATAAATATAATAGTATATATATGATACTCTGAGTTAATAAAATAAACTGTAATCAATTAAAAGTAAACATATAAAATAATAAACAATTAAGTATTTATATATAAATAGATACATGATATTATTATGAATCTATATGTATATATATGATTTCTATTAATATTTATGATTTGTATATTGTGTTATATATATAAGAAATTTCTACTCAATATAAGTTATTACATAATATAAAATATAAAATTTCATAAACAATAACATGTAATATTAATATATTGAAAATTACAAGTTAAATAAAATTGTTATATCAATATTATTACTCACATTATTATAAAAATTACCATTAATATTAAAACCAGTAGTAGGGGTATTATTATTTTGTAACATAGATATGAAGTGTGATGAATGTAATATTATAAGGTGTTATTATTATTATTTATGACATTAAGAGTATTATTATGGTTATATTTATTAATTAAAGAGATTAATTATAATATACAGAAAATATATATCTAAATATATAAAAACAGATATATCTATACATATATACTGTTATATATATACAAATACTTATTAAGTAACCAATATTATATATTTATATACAAATGTATATTAGATCCAGATATATAAATATTGATATATGTACAGTATATATATATATATATATATATATATATATATATATATATATATATATATATATATATATATATATATATATATATATACTAAAAATTATACAGATATTTATATACATACCTGTAAATACGAGTAGATATATATATATATATATATATATATATATATATATATATATAAGTACAGAAATTATTGTAATCAGTTGAACATATTTATCATCTGTGTTAAATTACTTCTTCAATCTTCATAATCGTACAAATCAAGGAATCCAATCACATGTACAAGCCAAAAAAATTATTAGAAGTCACGATCACTGTTTATTATTTTTCTTTATATTTTGTTTATGTCTAATTTCTGTCTGTAATCAGTTAAACGTCCAATTCAAGTACAATAATACGTTTTTGATCACTTATAGCAGCGACACTATATATATAATCACTATGTATAATTAGTCTGTTGCAATTTGCTAAATGAAAACAGAAAGCAGAAAAGCACAACCCATGTTCGTGAAATTTTTACCCATAATCCAAATTCAAAACATTTAGAAAATTCTAAAAATGCAGTTAAGTTAGGTTTCAATTGGTCAATCTTTCTGTAAAAATTTACCTTCTAATTTTTGATATCGAAGTCAAATTTTGGAGTCAAAAGTTAGTTTAAAAAAAAAAAGTCAACATCTGTTCGTAAGTTGAATTCGAATTTTATGTTATAATTTAAGTTAAATTGATGGTTCCTATAGTTTCTAGGAGTGATTTTGAAAATATTTCATATAGGAATCGTTCTCTAAAAAGGTCTAAAATTTAAATTTGATGTTTAAGTCCTCATGGTGTTCTTCGTGAACTTCCTACTTCTTCTTTTAAAAATTTTCTTTATTTTCTTTGTTCTATTGATTCCAACCACCATTAAGAAATGATCCGGTTCCAATTTAAACATTCTAACTCAATCCTTTAATTGCTGTTATGGTTATTACTTGGGTTCTGTTCGATTAAAGAAGAAGGTATAGGGGATAGAAAATAGACGGGTTATATACATTTATGTTGGTCTTTAAAACAAGAAAGCTGTGTTAGACGAGTGGTTGAGGTTGTGTTCGGGAGTGCGAGAGGTCGCGGGTTCGAGCCTCATCTGGGGCAATCCTTTTTAAGAAAAGCATTCTGAAGGGTATACACTTTGATTTTTATTTTCATTATTATTATTATTATTATTATTATTATTATTATTATTATTATTATTATTATTATTATTATTATTATTATTATTATTATTAATGTCATTATTGTTATTATTATTATAATTTATTAATGATATTATTACTAAATATTATTAAGATTATAATTATTATTATTATTATTACCATGATTACAAGTAAAATGAACATTATTGTTATCATTAGTAACATTAATAATATAATTTTTATTATGAATTTTATCATTTAAGTATTAGTTATCATTAATATTATATTTATTAACGACTAATATAAGCATTATCATTATTACTATGTAAACACAAATACTAAGATTAAAATTATTATCATTTTGTTATTAAATAACACCTTTATGTATTATTACTGTTATTATTAGTATATTAATATTGATTGGATATAAGTATTATTAAGATTAGAATCATTATTATTATTATTATGAAAACAATACAAACTATTATTTCTATTATTAATATTAATATTAGTATTAGTATCATTTTAGACTTATTATTATTAACAAAAGTATTATTATTAAGATTACCATTAGTAATAAGATTATTATAACAACTATTAGTATTTATTATTATCAAAATTTTTATTTTCATTATCATTATTATTAATACTAGTATTATTAATTATCATTATTTTAATCACTACTAATATTATTTTAGTATTATTATAATTACTATTTTAACAAACAAATGAAATATATACATATAAAAATATATCAACTAATATATACATATATATTTTATCATATAGAAACTCTAATATAAATTATTATTATTATTAAGATGTTATAATGAAAGATAAACACTAGTTAAATAAAATATCCACATCTATATAACAAATAATTTAACAAGCATATTATTAATAATAATATATATATTTATTCAATTACGATTATGTGTGTTAATATATATATATATATATATATATATATATATATATATATATATATATATATATATATATATATATATATATATATATATATATATATATATATATATATATATATATATATATATATATATATATATATATAAATGATATGATATAGGTTCGTGAATCCAAGGCTAACCCTACACTTGTTCAATATAGTCATATGTATTTTTACTACAAAATACAGTATGGTGAGTTTCATTACTCCCTTTTTAAATGTTTTTGCAATATATATTTTTGGGACTGAGAATACATGCGCTTTTATAACAGTTTTACGAAATAGACACAAGTAATCAAAACTACATTATATGGTTGAATGATCGAAGATGAATATGCCCCTTTTGCTTGGTAGCCTAAGAATTAGTAAACCAGTCTACTAATTGAAGCGAATCCTAAAGATAGATCTATTGGGCCTAACAAACCCCATCCGTTATAGTGGATGCTTTAGTACTTCGTTGTTGTTTTATCATGTCCGATGGATGTCCCGGAATGATAGGGGATATTCTTATATGCATCTTGTTAATGTCGGTTACCAGGTGTTCAATCCATATGAATGATATTTTTGTCTCTATGCATGGGACATATATTTATGAGAAATGGAAATGAAAATCTTGTGGTTTATTAAAATGATGAAAATGATCGATTATGATAAACTAATTAACTCACCAACTGTGACGATCGCTCCAAATCCATATGGACGAACACGTCATTCATTGATTTCATTGCGAGGTATTTGACCTCTATATGATACGTTTTGTAAACATTGCATTCTTTTGAAAAGGCACACCTTAAATGAATATTTAAATCAAAGGTTTTTGACATCTGATGATTTCTACATATAGATAATCACCATAAATAATAGTTTACAACAGTATTTCCGTTGACAATGCAGTCAAAATAAGATACATGATTATGATTTGGTGAATGCAACGTCTCCTTGAAAAATATGTCATGTAAGACTCCATGCACATAGCTTATTTAACATCTAAGCAAACAGCGGAAGACTTCTAGGAAACCTGAGAATAAACATGCTAACAAGTGTCAACACAAAGGTTGGTGAGTTCATAGTTTTAATGTTGCGCATAATCTGTATATAAAGGTGGATCACAAGATTTCAGTTGTTCAATCCAGAAACGTTTATTAAAATATTCTACGAAATTGAGCACCCTGGTAACTAAACTTAACGTATATATAATTTGTACCCTTTGTATAATCATCTTAATAATACACGCAAACCAACGTGTACGCTTCTCAAATAGCATACGTCCGTTAAAAGGCTAGTGCTCTAGCTCGGACGGGGATGTCAAGCCCTATGGATCCATATACTGTTATTCGCGCCCACCAGTCCATATCCTATGTACTGGCAGCTACTAGTTACCAAAGCTAAGGGATTTTTGGTTCAAACTCAGTGTAGAATTAAGTATGTACTTGTATCCATTGCGTTTAAAATAAATTGCATGTATTCTCAGCCCAAAAATATATATTGCAAAAGCAATTAAAAAGGGAGCAATGAAACTCACGCATATAAATATTGTATATCAGTTAATAAAGCATTTGCATGTATTCTCAGCCCAAAAATATAGATTGCAAAAGCAATTAAAAATGGAGCAAATAAAACTCACACATATAAATATTGTATATCGGTTAATAAAGCATTTGCATGTATTCTCAGCCCAAAAATGTAGAGAGTAAAAGGGATCTTATGAAACTCACCTTAGCCGCATAAAAAGTCGTTCACCAAAATGTGACCGAAACTCGGATTACCAAATAACCGTAGATCTCAACCTAGAGAACATATGTTGGTCAATAATTGTTTATCAAGCTAGGTCAGGTCATAGTGTATCACAATCCTAATGCTCGAGATCGATATACAATAGTTATCAAAAGTTATTTCAAAAAGTCAATCTGACTCCATACAATAGTTGAATGATCATGGCAATTGAATCATTTTAATATTTCACATAGTTTTCCAATTCTTGTAAAATTAAACTATAGTTTTTATAAGGCTTTAAAATATGATAAAACAATCAGTTTTGACAATTGTTCAATAAAACGAGACGTGCCTTATATAAGATTTCAGTTACTCGGTTGGTAATATTTAAAAATCCATTTTATCAATCTCGTAAACAAGTTGTTTATATCTTAATTGCAGATTCAAAAGCAATTTCAATTAACGTCAATCATAATTCAGTTGATCATATCTTTTAATCCGTTCATCGAAGCTATTCGATATCTAAATGAAAAGTTATTGATTTTTTTTGCCAGCTTTCCAAAAACATGTATATCATATACCTTTTACCAGTAATATATGTATTTAATTCGTGATTCATTATAACTGTTTAATGATGAAATTTAGCATACAAGCATGTATATATATATATACTCGAGCACTGGACATGGATACACAATTAATATATAAAAGATAAAATATGAGTGCTTACGTATCAATATTGAGATTCAATATTGTAGGAAAGTACGTAGATGTAACGGAGATGATAAACACTAGGTTTGATTTACAAATATACCCCCGAACATTACCCATAACCTCCTTGGCAATAACCCATAATTTCCTTAGCTCTATCCCGCTTGAAAACCATTTTGAAAGTAACATGCTCATAACCTCGTCGTAGTATTTTATGTATAAATGGTAATAATACTAATAATGATAATAAGATTAACAATAATATTAATCTTTAATACTAATAATAATAATAATAATAATAATAATAATAATAATAATAATAATAATAATAATAATAATAATAATAATAATATATGATAATAAAATAACAGAGGGAGTAATATAAATTTTATGTGTGTGTTTCCCTCGAGCCAAGACTGTCGAAATATATAAATGTGGCCAGGATTTTTATCCCATGCGATCGCATGGTTATTGTGAGGGGAGGCCATGCGATCGCATGGCTCCTTTTTCCAGCCCACATGCATTTGTTTGTTACCTCGTCGACATATTAAATATTACGTAAATCGAATATTAAAATTTTAAAAAGTCGTATTTATTAAATACTTCAGGGGTATTCTATGTAACTTATAATTAATAATTTCTATCATGTCGTTTTCATGTGAATAGTAAATGAATTAATTTAAATTCAACTATTTAAGCTACACGTTGTACGTTGTGCTTTACAAATTGTACATTATTAATTTAACTTCGTTTCTTAAAAAAAATTACAAAAATTATATCATAAAAATAAAATGACTTAATACGTAAAAATTTTAATTTGAAATAGCATCATTTAATAGTAAATTTTTAATCATTTCGTATATAAATATTTTTCGCATGATTCCGTATATATCGAAAACTCTTATATTTATTAAAATATGTATATAATACATGTTATGACATTCGTGAATCGTTGGACAAACAGGGTGGTCAACCGTTATATATAAAAAATCATTTTTAAAAGTTTTAAAAACTTGTCAAAATTCATTGTTTATCATGTCGAAAATATTAAATCATATAGAGAATTGGTTTAAATAAGTCAAAATTTTCCGGGTCATCACAGTACCTCCCCGTAAAAGAAATTTCGTCCCGAAATTTGAGTGAGGTCGTCATGGTTAACAATAAAAAAGTTTTTATGACGAATATGAGTTGATAAATAGAATTTCTACCACCGTTGAATAATATGGATAAAACAATCCAAATACTCGAAGCGTATGAGGGAATTATCGTAAAATAGTAAAATGGAGAATAGAGATGCGTCTTATCTCTTGACGTAGTATCGATTGATTTCCGGAATTTAAAGAATAGAAAATCTTCATAATCTAAATAAGATTTGATTCTTCGGTAATTGCGGAACTTAGGATTTCCTTTGATTAAATGCGTAATCTGCCTCGATTGCTATGTCTGATATTTCGCTATAAATTAACCACTTCCGTTTCATTATTTTCACCACTCATACATCTTCTTCCTTATTTCATACTTCCAAAAGATTGTGAAATGCTTAATCCTGTTCTGATTCTTGATATACTCCTAACTTTTATATCTGTCATTCTTCTTTTTCATCTACCACCAGAGGAAGTTATTTTCTTCTACCATTACCTTGGAGTTATAGTGTTTTTCATTCTCCCGTGTCTTTATATTGCTATACACATTGATATATATGGTTTGTAATTTCAGGGTTGTTATCGGGCTTTATATTCTCCATTATATTTCGGAGCTTCATGCTTTCATTTTCTCTTCCCGACCTTAAGTCAAGCGAATAATGGTCCAGAATTCGTAGGTATGAAGTTTCAGATGAACATAACTAATGTTCTAAGAAAGAAATGGTAATAGCACAATCTGACTTGTCAACTTACCAGAATATCCGAAAAAGACCGAATCATCAAGAAATATATTTTCTTGATATATTTAGAGATTATATGGAATGAAAGAGTTATGTAACATGGTTTATGATGAGGGCGGGATCTGTGAACCTTTATCAAGTTCCATTAGAAACTCAGCATGACTTACTGTAATATAATCACGTTGATCAAGTGTCATTATATTATACTAACTCATGCTTCAATTCCCAACATTACTTTAAAACATCTATTTTTCGAATTTTTTAGATTTTAAAAACTAAAATAGTTTTTTTTATGATGTACCAAAGATAGCGCGAAGAGATGAATGATTTCAGATAAGAATGGTTATAAAAAAAATATCTTCAGAAATATGGAGGATATTTATAATGGAAGATATGATGATATCTTAGAATATTTAAGATAAGATGATGATGAAGAATATTGTCTGCAAAGGTTTTAGAGTAAGGAGCAAGGTATTTGCGAAGGATTTCAGCAGACACTGAATCATTTGTATTCTTTAAAGGTAGATTTCGTTTTTGTGATTTGTCCACAGCCTCCTTCATGGTCTGCTCAATCCGTTTTCCAGTTCCAAACCTTCTCTTTTCTCAGCTTTACCACCATACTATTCTTTATCATCAAACTTTTGACTGTTAAAGTCGTTTACAGTTTTTGCTGCTTCATCAGCATTTTTCCAAAATAAGGAGAACTAGTTTCGTAGTTTGGGGTGTTTTTCAGAAACTTCACATTCGAAGTATGTAAGTCCAGGAGGTAGACGTTATATGTACACATATAACTGTTGGCGTAGACGTGCTACAAGATTTCAAAATACTGATTGCTAATTCCTGATAGTTGGTATGGCAATTGCCGTTACAAGATGTGTATGAGTACATGATACGGTTTCAATGAGTATAAGGATTTTTCAGAAGGTCAAAGATCAATGAAGTTGTTGGTAAATTTACTGCTAATGTGGTGGAACATGAAAGGTTCCCCGGTAACAAGAACGTATATGTCAAGGTTATAATAAGGCTAATCTGAAAAGTCGAAGTTGACTAATTGGAAGTGTGATAATACTGGATACTTTGAAAAGGGATTGCAAGATTATTTTCGGTAAAAACAACGCTAAAGGATCTTGCAAAGTTTTGAAGTCAAAGTATAGCTTTGAAAGATGTAGAGATCTAAGAATGATGTTACTAGTTCAGAGTTATGACTTAGATTATGTTCTGTCAGAATATATAATCAAATTTGGATGAGGATGGTTGCTTTGATTTTTATAAAAGAATATATATTGTTGTGAAAGTAGTGAGTATAGTTGATGATTTGTTGAATCAGAATCGAAGAATGTAACATATTAATTGTGAATTTATATATCTCTCGGGTATTACCTACCCGTTAAAATATTCTCACCATTAACAGTTTGTATAGAAGAATTTTCTTAATTACAATCTTCATGAAAATATACCTACATATATATTTTCCTTAGATGTAATCATGGATTTAATGAGTTAACATAATATTAATCTTATCTGGTTTTTGACTAGGACTAGAATATATAATCTCTAAAACTTTTAGAAACTACATATTCTCTGTAAAATATTTCTTCGATGAAGTTATGAATCAATACTTCATCGTTTGTTGTTGTTGGTATTCCTTGGTATCTATGGTGCGTATGACGTTGATGTTCAAGGTACATATTGTGATGTTGAGGCTTGCGGTGCGGATGTTGTTGGTGGTGGTAATGGTACTGTTGGTGTTGTTGTCGGTGGTATTGTTGATGCCGGTGATTCTGCTAGTGCTTATAACCTTTGCACCATATTCTCCAAAGCCACTACTCGAGTGCGAAGCTCGTTGACTTCTTCTACTACACCGGGATGATTGTCGGTTCGGACGAGCGGATGAATAAGATTCAGAATTTGAGATAGTATATTATCGTGACGAGATACTCTGGAAATGAGAGAAAAAATAGTGCCTCGAACAGGTTCGCCAGTAAGTGCTTCAGGTTCTTCGCCAAGAGGGAAATGTGGTGAATGAAAGGGATCACCTTCTTCTTATCTCCAATGACTAAGCAGGCTACGAACCCATCCCCAATTCATCCAGAATAGGTGATGGCTGATTGGTTGATCCATTCCGGTTACACTGTCTTCGGAATTCAGGTGAATATCCATATCGGAATAGCTGTCAAAGTTTAAGGAATTTGAACAAGATACGGGATCCATCTTGTATAATTAGGGAGATGATTTTTGATATGAATTATATTATAGAATTTAGTTTGGTATTCTTCAATACATAATTTACATATGTATATATAATACCAAATTCCATAAATCACGGAGAAATTTTCGGAAGATGTCAGGAAAAGTTTACAGTAACAGATACGCTAAGATATGAATTTTTGTCTATACACTATTTATGCAATAAATGCAGGAAAACGTGTCTAGACTTAAGAATGATAAGCATGTAATATCCGACAAGAAATGATAAGCAAAACTTTTAACATGCAGACACGGTCGAAGTCCAGACTTACTAATGCATCCTAACAACTATCAGTTAGACACACTCGTGCAAGACCTGGTTCACTAGGACCAACGCTCTGATACCAACTGTGACGATCGCTCCAAATCCATATGGACGAACACGTCATTCATTGATTTCATTGCGAGGTATTTGACCTCTATATGATACGTTTTGTAAACATTGCATTCTTTTGAAAAGGCACACCTTAAATGAATATTTAAATCAAAGGTTTTTGACATCTGATGATTTCTACATATAGACAATCACCATAAATAATAGTTTACAACAGTATTTCCGTTGACAATGCAGTCAAAATAAGATACAAGATTATGATTTGGTGAATGCAACGTCTCCTTGAAAAATATGTCATGTAAGACTCCATGCACATAGCTTGTTTAACATCTAAGCAAACAGCGGAAGACTTCTAGGAAACCTGAGAATAAACATGCTAACAAGTGTCAACACAAAGGTTGGTGAGTTCATAGTTTTAATGTTGCGCATAATCTGTATATAAAGGTGGATCACAAGATTTTAGTTGTTCAATCCAGAAACGTTTATCAAAATATTCTACGAAATTGAGCACCCTGGTAACTAAACTTAACGTATATATAATTTGTACCCTTTGTATAATCATCTTAATAATACACGCAAACCAACGTGTACGCTTCTCAAATAGCATACATCCGTTAAAAGGCTAGTGCTCTAGCTCGGACGGGGATGTCAAGCCCTATGGATCCATATACTGTTATTCGCGCCCACCAGTCCATATCCTATGTACTGGCAGCTACTAGTTACCAAAGCTAAGGGATTTTTGGTTCAAACTCAGTGTAGAATTAAGTATGTACTTGTATCCATTGCGTTTAAAATAAATTGTATGTATTCTCAGCCCAAAAATATATATTGCAAAAGCAATTAAAAAGGGAGCAATGAAACTCACGCATATAAATATTGTATATCGGTTAATAAAGCATTTTCATGTATTCTCACCCCAAAAATATAGATTGCAAAAGCAATTAAAAAGGGAGCAAATGAAACTCACACATATAAATATTGTATATCGGTTAATAAAGCATTTCAATGTATTCTCATGAAATGTCCCGTTCTTATTGATTAAAAACGTTCCATATTAATTGATTTCGTTGCGAGGTTTTGACCTCTATATGAGACGTTTTTCAAAGACTGCATTCATTTTAAAACAAACCATAACCTTTATTTCATCAATAAAGGTTTAAAAAGCTTTACGTAGATTATCAAATAATGATAATCTAAAATATCCTGTTTACACACGACCATTACATAATGGTTTACAATACAAATGTGTTACAACAAAATAAGTTTCTTGAATGCAGTTTTTACACAATATCATACAAGCATGGACTCCAAATCTCGTCCTTATTTAAGTATGCGACAGCGGAAGCTCTTAATAATCACCTGAGAATAAACATGCTTAAAACGTCAACAAAAATGTTGGTGAGTTATAGGTTTAACCTATATATATCAAATCATAATAATAGACCACAAGATTTCATATTTCAATACACATCCCATACATAGAGATAAAAATCATTCATATGGTGAACACCTGGTAACCGACATTAACAAGATGCATATATAAGAATATCCCCATCATTCCGGGACACCCTTCAGATATGATATAAATTTTGAAGTACTAAAGCATCCGGTACTTTGGATGGGGCTTGTTGGGCCCGATAGATCTATCTTTAGGATTCGCGTCAATTAGGGTGTCTGTTCCCTAATTCTTAGATTACCAGACTTAATAAAAAGGGGCATATTCGATTTCGATAATTCAACCATAGAATGTAGTTCCACGTACTTGTGTCTATTTGTAAATCATTTATAAAACCTGCATGTATTCTCATCCCAAAAATATTAGATTTTAAAAGTGGGACTATAACTCACTTTCACAGATTTTTACTTCGTCGGGAAGTAAGACTTGGCCACTGGTTGATTCACGAACCTATAACAATATATACATATATATCAAAGTATGTTTAAAATATATTTACAACACTTTTAATATATTTTGATGTTTTAAGTTTATTAAGTCAGCTGTCCTCGTTAGTAACCTACAACTAGTTGTCCAGAGTTAGATGTACAGAAATAAATCGATAAATATTATCTTAAATCAATCCACGACCCAGTGTATACGTATCTCAGTATTGATCACAACTCAAACTATATATATTTTGGAATCAACCTCAACCCTGTATAGCTAACTCCAACATTCACATATAGAGTGTCTATGGTTGTTCCGAAATATATATAGATGTGTCGACATGATAGGTCGAAACATTGTATACGTGTCTATGGTATCTCAAGATTACATAATATACAATACAAGTTGATTAAGTTATGGTTGTAATAGATTTGTTACCAATTTTCACGTAGCTAAAATGAGAAAAATTATCCAATCTTGTTTTACCCATAACTTCTTCATTTTAAATCCGTTTTGAGTGAATCAAATTGTTATGGTTTCATATTGAACTCTATTTTATGAATCTAAACAGAAAAGTATAGGTTTATGGTCGGAAAAATAAGTTACAAGTCGTTTTTGTAAAGGTAGTCATTTCAGTCGAAAGAACGACGTCTAAATGACCATTTTAGAAAACATACTTCCACTTTGAGTTTAACCATAATTTTTGGATATAGTTTCATGTTCATAATAAAAATCATTTTCTCAGAATAACAACTTTTAAATCAAAGTTTATCATAGTTTTTAATTAACTAACCCAAAATAGCCCGCGGTGTTACTACGACGGCGTAAATCCGGTTTTACGTTGTTTTTCGTGTTTCCAGGTTTTAAATAATTAAGTTAGCATATCATATAGATATAGAACATGTGTTTAGTTGATTTTAAAAGTAAAGTTAGAAGGATTAAATTTTGTTTGCGAACAAGTTTAGAATTAACTAAACTATGTTCTAGTGATTACAAGTTTAAACCTTCGAATAAGATAGCTTTATATGTATGAATCGAATGATGTTATGAACATCATTACTACCTTAAGTTCCTTGGATAAACCTACTGGAAAAGAGAAAAATAGATCTAGCTTCAACAGATCCTTGGATGACTCGAAGTTCTTGAAGCAGAATCATGACACGAAAACAAGTTCAAGTAAGATCATCACTTGAAATAAGATTGTTATAGTTATAGAAATTGAACCAAAGTTTGAATATGATTATTACCTTGTATTAGAATGATAACCTACTGTAAGAAACAAAGATTTCTTGAGGTTGGATGATCACCTTACAAGATTGGAAGTGAGCTAGCAAACTTGAAAGTATTCTTGATTTTATGAAACTAGAACTTTTGGAATTTATGAAGAACACTTAGAACTTGAAGATAGAACTTGAGAGAGATCAATTAGATGAAGAAAATTGAAGAATGAAAGTGTTTGTAGGTGTTTTTGGTCGTTGGTGTATGGATTAGATATAAAGGATATGTAATTTTGTTTTCATGTAAATAAGTCATGAATGATTACTCATATTTTTGTAATTTTATGAGATATTTCATGCTAGTTGCCAAATGATGGTTCCCACATGTGTTAGGTGACTCACATGGGCTGCTAAGAGCTGATCATTGGAGTGTATATACCAATAGTACATACATCTAAAAGCTGTGTATTGTACGATTACGAATACGGGTGCATACGAGTAGAATTGTTGATGAAACTGAACGAGGATGTAATTGTAAGCATTTTTGTTAAGTAGAAGTATTTTGATAAGTGTATTGAAGTCTTTCAAAAGTGTATAAATACATATTAAAACACTACATGTATATACATTTTAACTGAGTCGTTAAGTCATCGTTAGTCGTTACATGTAAGTGTTGTTTTGAAACCTTTAGGTTAACGATCTTGTTAAATGTTGTTAACCCAATGTTTATAATATCAAATGAGATTTTAAATTATTATATTATCATGATATTATCATGTATGAATATCTCTTAATATGATATATATACATTAAATGTCTTTACAACGATAATCGTTACATATATGTCTCGTTTAAAAATCATTAAGTTAGTAGTCTTGTTTTTACATATGTAGTTCATTGTTAATATACTTAATGATATATTTACTTATCATAGTATCATGTTAACTATATATATATCCATATATATGTCATCATATAGTTTTTACAAGTTTTAACGTTCGTGAATCACCGGTCAACTTAGGTGGTCAATTGTCTATATGAAACATATTTCAATTAATCAAGTCTTAACAAGTTTGATTGCTTAACATGTTGGAAACATTTAATCATGTAAATATCAATCTCAATTAATATATATAAACATGGAAAAGTTCGGGTCACTACAGTACCTACCCGTTAAATAAATTTCGTCCCGAAATTTTAAGCTGTTGAAGGTGTTGACGAATCTTCTGGAAATAGATGCGGGTATTTCTTCTTCATCTGATCTTCACGCTCCCAGGTGAACTCGGGTCCTCTACGAGCATTCCATCGAACCTTAACAATTGGTATCTTGTTTTGCTTAAGTCTTTTAACCTCACGATCCATTATTTCGACGGGTTCTTCGATGAATTGAAGTTTTTCGTTGATTTGGATTTCATCTAACGGAATAGTGAGATCTTCTTTAGCAAAACATTTCTTCAAATTCGAGACGTGGAAAGTGTTATGTACAGCCGCGAGTTGTTGAGGTAACTCAAGTCGGTAAGCTACTGGTCCGACACGATCAATAATCTTGAATGGTCCAATATACCTTGGATTTAATTTCCCTCGTTTACCAAATCGAACAACGCCTTTCCAAGGTGCAACTTTAAGCATGACCATCTCTCCAATTTCAAATTTTATATCTTTTCTTTTAATGTCAGCGTAGCTCTTTTGTCGACTTTGGGCGGTTTTCAACCGTTGTTGAATTTGGATGATCTTCTCGGTAGTTTCTTGTATAATCTCCGGACCCGTAATCTGTCTATCCCCCACTTCACTCCAACAAATCGGAGACCTGCACTTTCTACCATAAAGTGCTTCAAACGGAGCCATCTCAATGCTTGAATGGTAGCTGTTGTTGTAGGAAAATTCTGCTAATGGTAGATGTCGATCCCAACTGTTTCCGAAATCAATAACACATGCTCGTAGCATGTCTTCAAGCGTTTGTATCGTCCTTTCGCTCTGCCCATCAGTTTGTGGATGATAGGCAGTACTCATGTCTAGACGAGTTCCTAATGC
The DNA here is from genome assembly GCF_046630445.1 of Rutidosis leptorrhynchoides. Taxonomy (NCBI): domain Eukaryota; kingdom Viridiplantae; phylum Streptophyta; class Magnoliopsida; order Asterales; family Asteraceae; genus Rutidosis; species Rutidosis leptorrhynchoides. The sequence continues at coordinate 271,291,498 of NC_092333.1, read as the reverse complement.
TTGCTGTAATGTCTGCCAGAATCTTGAAATAAATCTGCCATCCCTATCAGAGATAATAGAGATTGGTATTCCATGTCTGGAGATGACTTCCTTCAAATACATTCGTGCTAACTTCTCCATCTTGTCATCTTCTCTTATTGGCAAGAAGTGTGCTGATTTGGTGAGACGATCAACTATTACCCAAATAGTATCAAAACCACTTGCAGTCCCTGGCAATTTAGTGATGAAATCCATGGTAATGTTTTCCCATTTCCATTCCGGGATTTCGGGTTGTTGAAGTAGACCTGATGGTTTCTGATGCTCAGCTTTGACCTTAGAACACGTCAAACATTCTCCTACGTATTTAGCAACATCGGCTTTCATACCCGGCCACCAAAAATGTTTCTTGAGATCCTTGTACATCTTCCCCGTTCCAGGATGTATTGAGTATCTAGTTTTATGAGCTTCTCTAAGTACCATTTCTCTCATATCTCCAAATTTTGGTACCCAAATCCTTTCAGCCCTATACCGGGTTCCATCTTCCCGAATATTAAGATGCTTCTCCGATCCTTTGGGTATTTCATCCTTTAAATTTCCCTCTTTTAAAACTCCTTGTTGCGCCTCCTTTATTTGAGTAGTAAGGTTATTATGAATCATTATATTCATAGATTTTACTCGAATGGGTTCTCTGTCCTTCCTGCTCAAGGCATCGGCTACCACATTTGCCTTCCCCGGGTGGTAACGAATCTCAAAGACGTAATCATTCAATAATTCAATCCACCTACGCTGCCTCATATTCAGTTGTTTCTGATTAAATATGTGTTGAAGACTTTTGTGGTCGGTATATATAATACTTTTGACCCCATATAAGTAGTGCCTCCAAGTCTTTAATGCAAAAACAACCGCGCCTAATTCCAAATCATGCGTCGTATAATTTTGTTCGTGAATCTTTAATTGTCTAGACGCATAAGCAATCACCTTCGTTCGTTGCATTAATACACAACCGAGACCTTGCTTTGATGCATCACAATAAATCACAAAATCATCATTCCCTTCAGGCAATGACAATATAGGTGCCGTAGTTAGCTTTTTCTTCAATAACTGAAACGCTTTCTCTTGTTCATCATTCCATTCAAATTTCTTCCCTTTATGCGTTAATGCAGTCAAGGGTTTTGCTATTCTGGAAAAGTCTTGGATGAACCTTCTGTAGTAACCAGCTAGTCCTAAAAACTGGCGTATGTGTTTCGGAGTTTTCGGGGTTTCCCACTTTTCAACAGTTTCTATCTTTGCCGGATCCACCTTAATACCTTCTTTGTTCACTATGTGACCGAGGAATTGAACTTCTTCCAACCAAAATGCACACTTTGAAAACTTAGCGTACAATTCTTCCTTCCTCAATACTTCTAACACCTTTCTCAAATGTTCACCGTGTTCTTGGTCATTCTTTGAGTAAATAAGTATGTCATCAATGAAAACAATGACAAACTTGTCAAGGTATGGTCCACACACTCGGTTCATAAGGTCCTTGAACACAGCTGGTGCATTAGTTAAACCAAACGGCATGACCATAAACTCGTAATGACCGTAACGTGTTCTGAAAGCAGTCTTTGGAATATCATCTTCTTTCACCCGCATTTGATGATACCCGGAACGTAAGTCAATCTTTGAATAAACAGACGAGCCTTGTAGCTGATCAAATAAGTCATTGATTCTCGGTAGTGGGTAGCGGTTCTTGATGGTAAGTTTGTTCAACTCTCGGTAGTCGATACACAACCTGAATGTACCATCTTTCTTCTTGACAAACAAAACAGGAGCTCCCCACGGTGATGTGCTTGGTCGAATGAAACCACGTTCTAAAAGTTCTTGTAATTGGCTTTGTAGTTCTTTCATCTCGCTGGGTGCGAGTCTGTAAGGAGCACGAGCTATTGGTGCAGCTCCTGGTACAAGATCTATTTGAAATTCAACGGATCGATGTGGGGGTAATCCCGGTAATTCTTTCGGAAATACATCGGGAAATTCTTTTGCAATGGGAACATCATTGATGATCTTTTCTTCAGTTTGTACTTTCTCGACGTGTGCTAGAATAGCATAGCAACCTTTTCTTATTAGTTTTTGTGACTTCAAATTACTAATAAGATGTAGCTTCGTGTTGCCCTTTTCTCCGTACACCATTAAGGGTTTTCCTTTTTCTCGTATAATGCGAATTGCATTTTTGTAACAAACGATCTCCGCTTTCACTTCTTTCAACTAGTCCATACCGATTATCACATCAAAACTCCCTAACTCTACTGGTATCAAATCAATCTTAAATGTTTCGCTAACCAGTTTAATTTCTCGATTCCGACATATATTATCTGCTGAAATTAATTTACCATTTGCTAATTCGAGTAAAAATTTACTATCCAAAGGCGTCAATGGACAACCTAATTTAGCACAAAAATCTCTACTCATATAGCTTCTATCCGCACCCGAATCAAATAAAATGTAAGCAGATTTATTGTCAATAAGAAACGTACCCGTAACAAGCTCCGGGTCTTCCTATGCCTCTGCCGCATTAATATTGAAAACTCTTCCGCGGCCTTGTCCATTCGTGTTCTCCTGGTTCTGGCAATTTCTAATAATGTGGCCCGGTTTTCCACATTTATAACAAACTACATTGGCATAACTTGCTCCGACACTACTTGCTCCGCCATTACTCGTTCCGACACCATTTGTTCCTTTCGTTCTATTAACCCCTGGTCCGTAGACCTCACACTTCACCGCGCTATGACCATTTCTTTTACACTTGTTGCAAAATTTGGTGCAGAACCCCGAGTGATTCTTTTCACACCTTTGGCATAGCTGCTTCTGATTGTTGTTGTTGTTGCGGTTATTATTGTTGTTGGGATGATTGTTGTAGTTGCTGTTGTTGTTGTTGTTGTTGTTGTTGTTGTTGTTGTTGTTGGGCCGTTTGTTGTAGTTGCGATTGATGTTGCGATTGTTGGGATAATTGTTGCGATTATTGTTGTAATTGCTGTTATTGTTGTATTGGTGATTCTTATCACCGTTTTCCTCCCACTTTCTTTTGACTTGCTTCACATTGGCCTCTTCAGCAGTCTGTTCTTTAATTCTTTCTTCAATCTGGTTCACGAGTTTGTGAGCCATTCTACATGCCTGTTGTATGGAGGCGGGCTCGTGTGAACTTATATCTTCTTGGATTCTTTCCGGTAATCCTTTCACAAACGCGTCGATCTTCTCTTCCTCATCTTCGAATGCTCCCGGACACAATAGGCACAATTCTGTGAATCGTCTTTCGTACGTGGTAATATCAAATCCTTGGGTTCGTAACCCTCTAAGTTCTGTCTTGAGCTTATTGACCTCGGTTCTGGGACGGTACTTCTAGTTCATCAAGTGCTTGAATGCTGACCACGGTAGTGCGTACGCATCGTCTTGTCCCACTTGCTCTAGATAGGTATTCCACCATGTTAACGCAGAACCTGTGAAGGTATGCGTAGCGTACTTTACTTTGTCCTCTTCAGTACACTTACTTATGGCAAACACCGATTCGACCTTCTCGGTCCACCGTTTCAATCCGATCGGTCCTTCGGTTCCATCAAATTCCAAAGGTTTGCAGGCAGTGAATTCTTTGTAGGTGTATCCTACACGATTTCCTGTACTGCCAGATCCAAGGTTATTGTTGGTATGTAGCGCAGCCTGTACTGCGGCTATGTTTGAAGCTAGAAAAGTACGGAATTCCTCTTCATTCATATTCACGGTGTGTCGAGTAGTCGGTGCCATTTCCTTCAAAATAGTCAAATGGAACAAGTTAATCATACAGAATATTAAGAGTAGTTAATAGTATTTCGTAGCATAATATGAACTCATTTATAAAAGCTTTTTCTTCATATTAGCGTTTTATAAGTTTAAATTCGGGTAGTACCTACCCGTTAAGTTCATACTTAGTAGCTAATATACAATTCAACTACTACAATTCTATATGAAAAACTGATTATAATAATATTTCGCGTTCAAACTTTTACACAATATTTTACAAACTTACAATACCGCTTATTTTACATATAGCATGAAATATAGCACACAATAAATTTGATACAAGATGGTTGTGAAGATAATTCTAGCTAGTACACAAGTCGTTCAGCAAAGGCAATAAAGACACGTAATTCATACGTCCAGAAACAAGTCATGCATTCTAGTTTTACTAGGATTACTTCCCATCCTTGGTCTTGTGGAACATAACCGTTATGGCCGTTGATAAGACAGCGTGTTGTAACATCGTCAAAGGGACGAGGGTTACGTAATGTCCAACAGTCCCGTAACAATCTAAAAACCTCATTTCTTACCCCAATTACCGACTCCGTCACTTGTGGGAACGTTTTGTTTAATAGTTGTAGCCCGATGTTCTTGTTCTCACTTTGGTGAGAAGCGAACATTACTAATCCGTAAGCATAACATGCTTCTTTATGTTGCATGTTAGCCGCTTTTTCTAAATCACGAAGTCCTATATTCGGATATACTGAGTCAAAATAATTTCTTAACCCGTTGCGTAAAATAGCATTTGGGTTCCCCGCAATATATGCGTCAAAGTAAACACATCGTAACTTATGGATTTCCCAATGTGATATCCCCCATCTTTCGAACGAAAGCCTTTTATAAACCAAGGCATTCTTGGAACGTTCTTCGAATGTCTTACAAACTGATCTCGCCTTAAATAGTTGTGCCGAAGAATTCTGACCGACTCTAGACAAGATTTCATCAATCATGTCTCCGGGTAGGTCTCTTAAAATATTGGGTTATCTATCCATTTTGTGTTTTTATACTGTAAAATAGACAAGAGTTAGATTCATAAAAAAAAGTACTTATTAATACAAGCAATTTTTACATATATCATAAAGCATAAGCACACTATATTACATATATTACACCACACGAATACAACTATCTTATTCCGACTCGCTTGTTTCTTCTTCTTCGGTTTTGGATCGTTTTGCCAAGTTTCTAGGGATATATGATGTTCCCCTAATACGAGCTGTCGTTATCCACATTGGTTTAGAAAAACCTGGTGGTTTAGAGGTTCCCGGGTCATTGTTACAACTTAAGGACTTCGGGGGTTGACGATACATATAAAGTTCATCGGGGTTGGAATTAGATTTCTCTATTTTTATGCCCTTTCCCTTATTATTTTCTTTTACCTTTTTAAATTCAGTTGGGGTAATTTCTATAACATCATCGGAATTCTCGTCGGAATCCGATTCATCGGAGAATTGGTAATCCTCCCAATATTTTGCTTCCTTGGCGGAAACACCATTGACCATAATTAACCTTGGTCGGTTGGTTGAGGATTTTCTTTTACTTAACCGTTTTATTATTTCCCCCACCGGTTCTATTTCTTCATCCGGTTCCGATTCTTCTTCCGGTTCCGATTCTTCTTCTGGTTCCGACTCTTCTTCCGGTTCCTCTTCGGGAACTTGTGAATCAGTCCACGAATCATTCCAATTTACATTTGACTCTTCATTATTATTAGGTGAGTCAATGGGACTTGTTCTAGAGGTAGACATCTATCACATAATATCAAACGCGTTAAGAGATTAATATATCACATAATATTCACATGTTAAAAATATATAGTTTCCAACAAAATTTGTTAAGCAATCATTTTTCAAGTAAACACGGTCGAAGTCCAGACTCACTAATGCATCCTAACAAACTCGATAAGACACACTAATGCAAAATTCTGGTTCTCTAAGACCAACGCTCGGATACCAACTGAAATGTCCCGTTCTTATTGATTAAAAATGTTCCATATTAATTGATTTCGTTGCGAGGTTTTGACCTCTATATGAGACGTTTTTCAAAGACTGCATTCATTTTAAAACAAACCATAACCTTTATTTCATCAATAAAGGTTTAAAAAGCTTTACGTAGATTATCAAATAATGATAATCTAAAATATCCTGTTTACACACGACCATTACATAATGGTTTACAATACAAATATGTTACAACAAAATAAGTTTCTTGAATGCAGTTTTTACACAATATCATACAAGCATGGACTCCAAATCTCGTCCTTATTTAAGTATGCGATAGCGGAAGCTCTTAATAATCACCTGAGAATAAACATGCTTAAAACGTCAACAAAAATGTTGGTGAGTTATAGTTTAACCTATATATATCAAATCATAATAATAGACCACAAGATTTCATATTTCAATACACATCCCATACATAGAGATAAAAATCATTCATGTGGTGAACACCTGGTAACCGACATTAACAAGATGCATATATAAGAATATCCCCATCATTCCGGGACACCCTTCGGATATGATATAAATTTCGAAGTACTAAAGCATCCGGTACTTTAGATGGGGCTTGTTGGGCCCGATAGATCTATCTTTAGGATTCGCGTCAATTAGGGTGTCTGTTCCCTAATTCTTAGATTACCAGACTTAATAAAAAGGGGCATATTCGATTTCGATAATTCAACCATAGAATGTAGTTTCACGTACTTGTGTCTATTTGTAAATCATTTATAAAACCTGCATGTATTCTCATCCCAAAAATATTAGATTTTAAAAGTGGGACTATAACTCACTTTCACAGATTTTTACTTCGTCGGGAAGTAAGACTTGGCCACTGGTTGATTCACGAACCTATAACAATATATACATATATATCAAAGTATGTTTAAAATATATTTACAACACTTTTAATATATTTTGATGTTTTAAGTTTATTAAGTCAGTTGTCCTCGTTAGTAACCTACAACTAGTTGTCCACAGTTAGATGTACAGAAATAAATCGATAAATATTATCTTGAATCAATCCACGACCCAGTGTATACGTATCTCAGTATTGATCACAACTCAAACTATATATATTTTGGAATCAACCTCAACCCTGTATAGCTAACTCCAACATTCACATATAGAGTGTCTATGGTTGTTCCGAAATATATATAGATATGTCGACATGATAGGTTGAAACATTGTATACGTGTCTATGGTATCTCAAGATTACATAATATACAATACAAGTTGATTAAGTTATGGTTGGAATAGATTTGTTACCAATTTTCACGTAGCTAAAATGAGAAAAATTATCCAATCTTGTTTTACCCATAACTTCTTCATTTTAAATCCGTTTTGAGTGAATCAAATTGCTATGGTTTCATATTGAACTCTATTTTATGAATCTAAACAGAAAAGTATAGGTTTATAGTCGGAAAAATAAGTTACAAGTCATTTTTTTAAAGGTAGTCATTTCAGTCGAAAGAACGACGTCTAGATGACCATTTTAGAAAACATACTTCCACTTTGAGTTTAACCATAACTTTTGGATATAGTTTAATGTTCATAATAAAAATCATTTTCTCAGAATAACAACTTTTAAATCAAAGTTTATCATAGTTTTTAATTAACTAACCCAAAACAGCCCGCGGTGTTACTACGACGGCGTAAATCCGGTTTTACGGTATTTTTCGTGTTTCCAGGTTTTAAATAATTAAGTTAGCATATCATATAGATATAGAACATGTGTTTAGTTGATTTTAAAAGTCAAGTTAGAAGGATTAACTTTTGTTTGCGAACAAGTTTAGAATTAACTAAACTATGTTCTAGTGATTACAAGTTTAAACCTTCGAATAAGATAGCTTTATATGTATGAATCGAATGATGTTATGAACATCATTACTACCTTAAGTTCCTTGGATAAACCTACTAGAAAAGAGAAAAATAGATCTAGCTTCAACGGATCCTTGGATGGCTCGAAGTTCTTGAAGCAGAATCATGACACGAAAACAAGTTCAAGTAAGATCATCACTTGAAATAAGATTGTTATAGTTATAGAAATTGAACCAAAGTTTGAATATGATTATTACCTTGTATTAGAATGATAACCTACTGTAAGAAACAAAGATTTTTTGAGGTTGGATGATCACCTTACAAGATTGGAAGTGAGCTAGCAAACTTGAAAGTATTCTTGATTTTATGAAACTAGAACTTTTGGAATTTATGAAGAACACTTAGAACTTGAAGATAGAACTTGAGAGAGATCAATTAGATGAAGAAAATTGAAGAATGAAAGTGTTTGTAGGTGTTTTTGGTCGTTGGTGTATGGATTAGATATAAAGGATATGTAATTTTGTTTTCATGTAAATAAGTCATGAATGATTACTCATATTTTTGTAATTTTATGAGATATTTCATGCTAGTTGCCAAATGATGGTTCCCACATGTGTTAGGTGACTCACATGGGCTGCTAAGAGCTGATCATTGGAGTGTATATACCAATAGTACATACATCTAAAAGCTGTGTATTGTACGAGTACGAATACGGGTGCATACGAGTAGAATTGTTGATGAAACTGAACGAGGATGTAATTGTAAGCATTTTTGTTAAGTAGAAGTATTTTGATAAGTGTATTGAAGTCTTTCAAAAGTGTATAAATACATATTAAAACACTACATGTATATACATTTTAACTGAGTCGTTAAGTCATCGTTAGTCGTTACATGTAAGTGTTGTTTTGAAACCTTTAGGTTAACGATCTTGTTAAATGTTGTTAACCCAATGTTTATAATATCAAATGAGATTTTAAATTATTATATTATCATGATATTATCATGTATGAATATCTCTTAATATGATATATATATATACATTAAATGTCTTTACAACGATAATCGTTACATATATGTCTCGTTTAAAAATCAATAAGTTAGTAGTCTTGTTTTTACATATGTAGTTCATTGTTAATATACTTAATGATATATTTACTTATCATAGTATCATGTTAACTATATATATATCCATATATATGTCATCATATAGTTTTTACAAGTTTTAACTTTCGTGAATCACCGGTCAACTTGGGTGGTCAATTGTCTATATGAAACATATTTCAATTAATCAAGTCTTAACAAGTTTGATTGCTTAACATGTTGGAAACATTTAATCATGTAAATATCAATCTCAATTAATATATATAAACATGGAAAAGTTCGGGTCACTACATCTCAGCCCAAAAATGTAGAGAGTAAAAGGGATCTTATAAAACTCACCTTAGCCGCATAAAAAGTCGTTCACCAAAATGTGACCGAAACTCGGATTACCAAATAACCGTAGATCTCAACCTAGAGAACATATGTTGGTCAATAATTGTTTATCAAGCTAGGTCAGGTCATAGTGTATCACAATCCTAATGCTCGAGATCGACATACAATAGTTATCAAAAGTTATTTCAAAAAGTCAATCTGACTCCATACAATAGTTGAATGATCATGGCAATTGAATCATTTTAATATTTCACATAGTTTTCCAATTCTTGTAAAATTAAACTATAGTTTTTATAAGGATTTAAAATATGATAAAACAATCAGTTTTGATAATTGTTCAATAAAACGAGACGTGCCTTATATAAGATTTCAGTTACTCGGTTGGTAATATTTAAAAATCCATTTTATCAATCTCGTAAACAAGTTGTTTATATCTTAATTGTAAATTCAAAAGCAATTTCAATTAACGTCAATCATAATTCAATTGATCATATCTTTTAATCCGTTCATCGAAGCTATTCGATATCTAAATGAAAAGTTATTGATTTTTTTTTTGCCAGCTTTCCAAAAACATGTATATCATATACCTTTTACCAGTAATATATGTATTTAATTCGTGATTCATTATAACTGTTTAACGACGAGCATACTAGCATGTATAAATATATATACTCGAGCACTGGACATGGATACACAATTAATATATAAAAGATAAAATATGAGTGCTTACGTATCAATATTGAGATTCAATATTGTAGGAAAGTACGTAGATGTAACGGAGATGATAAACACTAGGTTTGATTTACAAATATACCCCCGAACATTACCCATAACCTCCTTGGCAATAACCCATAATTTCCTTAGCTCTATCCCGCTTGAAAACCATTTTGAAAGTAACATGCTCATAACCTCGTCGTAGTATTTTATGTATAAATGGTAATAATACTAATAATGATAATAAGATTAACAATAATATTAATCTTTAATACTAATAATAATAATAATAATAATAATAATAATAATAATAATAATAATAATAATAATAATAATAATAATAATAATAATAATAATAATAATAATAATATATGATAATAAAATAACAGAGGGAGTAATATAAATTTTATGTGTGTGTTTTCCTCGAGCCAAGACTGTCGAAATATATAGATGTGGCCAGGATTTTTATCCCATGCGATCGCATGGTTATTGTGAGGGGAGGCCATGCGATCGCATGGCTCCTTTTTTCAGCCCACATGCATTTGTTTGTTAGCTCGTCGACATATTAAATATTACGTAAATCGAATATTAAAATTTTAAAAAGTCGTATTTATTAAATACTTCAGGGGTATTCTATGTAACTTATAATTAATAATTTCTATCATGTCGTTTTCATGTGAATAGTAAATGAATTAATTTAAATTCAACTATTTAAGCTACACGTTGTACGTTGTGCTTTACAAATTGTACATTATTAATTTAACTTCGTTTCTTAAAAAAAATTACAAAAATTATATCATAAAAATAAAATGACTTAATACGTAAAAATTTTAATTTGAAATAGCATCATTTAATAGTAAATTTTTAATCATTTCGTATATAAATATTATTCGCATGATTCCGTATATATCGAAAACTCTTATATTTATTAAAATATGTATATAATACATGTTATGACATTCGTGAATCGTTCGACAAACAGGGTGGTCAACCGTTATATATAAAAAAATCATTTTTAAAAGTTTTAAAAACTTGTCAAAATTCATTGCATATCATGTCGAAAATATTAAATCATATAGAGAATTGGTTTAAATAAGTCAAAATTTTCCGGGTCATCACACCAACCTTTTGGTTGACACTTTAAAGAATGTTTATTCTCAGGATTGAAAGAAATCTTCCGCTGTACATTTGATCATTTTAAAGATATTGCTTGGAATCATTCATGGCATATTTCAAAAGACGTTGCATTCAAGTCGTTGAGTTCAGTAAAGATTATGATTAAGTAAATGACATATTAGATCATTTATAGTTAGATATTATGAAATGGTATGCATGCCTGTCAACTTTCGATGTAAATGAAAGTTTTTCTTTTAAAACGAATGCAATGTTTGTAAAATGTATCATATAGAGGTCAAATACTTCGCAATGTAATCATATGTTATTGTATTCGTTCTTATGGATTAGGATGGGTCTTTACAGTTTATTGGCAATTTAAGTCTATTTATTGATAAAGGTACACATCGCGTAACGTAAGTTACACGTTTTCTAAGCGTACGAAGTAACGTTCGAAAAACCGAAACCAGGACATTAGTCGAGCGGTAACGTACGATTCATCGGAACTAAAATTATAAGTTAACTATGCACGTAAATATAATATAATATATAATTAATTATATAAATTAAATATATTATATATATAATAATATTATACGAGTTTCAAAAGCCTCATATAATTGGTTTGTGAGCTGGATGCTAAGCTCATGTAAGCGCATGATTATTGGCCTTAGACCCCATGCGATCGCATAGGGATCGATGGCTGGGCAGATCTATAAATCGAGCTCGATTTCATTTGGGTTCATTCATTCATATTACTCCGTGTACACACATAAATATATATATTAAAAATATTATTATTATTATTATTATTATTATTATTATTATTATTATTATTATTATTATTATTATTATTATTATTATTATTATTATTATTATTATTATTATTATTATTAAAGATTAATATTATCATTAATCTTATTATTATTAGTAGTAGTATTAGTATTATTTATACATAAAATACTACGACGAGGGTATGTTCGAGTCATTTCAACCCGGGTTTTACGAGTGGGATAAAGCTAAGGAAACTATGGGTTATAGCTATGGAGGTTATGGGTATTGTTCGGGGGTATGCTAGTGTTTATTGTAGTTACCCGTCCTAATCCACCTGGACGAAGTCTTCATCAGATGGTCTCATTGCGAGGTACTGACTTCTATATGCCATGAGTGACTTCAAGTAATATCTATAAATTGAGCAAATGCATAGCGGAAGATTTATTTCGTACCTGAGAATAAACATGCTTTAAAGTGTCAACCAAAAGGTTGGTGAGTTTATAGGTTTATCATAAACAATAAAATTCATCATTTTGATAGACCACAAGATTTAAATACAGTACACCTATCTCTTGTACAAAACCATTTTTCATAATGCTTAGCAGAGTAGGTTCGTATCCTTTTCTCCCCCGTAGGTTGCCTGGCGATTTTTAAATAATCGTACACATATCTCGTGCACAAAAATAATACACATAACCTGTGTATAAAAATCATTCTCTCGATACATAACATTCAATTTGATTTCATTGCTCAACATGATAACCGACCTTAACATATAATGCGCATCAATAATATCCCCAAAATAGAACATCTCGTCTGTATAATATATAAACTTCGAAGTACTAAATACTACGCCCACTAGCCCTTCCGTCTAGTGAACATTCTGGGTGGGGGTGTTAAACCCGGTAGCTACCTTTAGGATTCGCGTGAATTAGGGCCATACCCGTTTCTAATTCTTAGGTTACCAAGCAATAATAATCAGGGGAAATATTCACAACAATTAGTGGCAATTATAACGTCCAACTAATTCAATCATAATCAACAGAACTTCTGTCTAAAAATAATAATTCATTCAAGAAATGTTTTACTTGTGTCATATCACGTCAAACATTTATAAAAGAATTTCATGTATTCTCAGTTAAAAATATATTTCAAAAGAATTTAATAAAGCAGTTATAAAAACAGCGCATGTATTCTCAGTCCCAAAAATGTAAAGAGTAAAAGGGAATCAAATGAACTCACGATACGATATTTTGTAGTAAAAATATGCATACGACGGAACTGAACAATGCAAGGTTGTCTCGGATTCACGAACCTATATCAATTATATATATTAAAACATATAATCGTAATTGAACAAGTTTATGCTTTATTATGAATTGTTATGTTAGTAACTTGTCTGTTTCTTTAATAACTAAATTAACTATACTTATTTTATATAATTTAGATAAATAATTAGTATTTATTATGAAAATGTTAATGTTGTTATGTGATGTGTTTTAAATATATTCTTATATAGCTATTTATTTGGTAAAATAATATCAATAATAATAAATAAAGTTTGTATCTTTTTATGATAATAATAATAATAATAATAATAATAATACTAAAAGTAATTACATTTAGTAATGATACTGATATTAATAGTCTTGATAATAATACTAATAATAAAATTAATGTTAGTAATAATAATAATTTTAATAAATATGATAATAATGATAAGATAAAAATTTTAGTTTTCATAGAAATAATATTTTAAATAATAATGGTACTTTTAATAAAAATTATGATTTTAACAGAAATTTTAATAATAATACCTATATTAATGTTAAATGATAATTCTAATAATATTATTAATAATAATGATACTTTTAGTAATAATGGTCACAATAATAATACTTATGATAATCATAATACAAATACTCATATTAATAATAATAAAATATATTTTAGTAATAATAATAATGATAATAATATTAATTCTAATAATAATCTTATTTTCTAATTTTTGTAATAATAATAATTACTTAATAACAATCAATAATAAATAATAATAATAAAAATAATAATAATGAAATAATAATAATAATAATAATAAGAGTATTAGTATTAACTACCTTAAAGGAGAAGCCCTAAAAAAAATGCCCAAGTCTGGGGTTGATCCCGCGACGTCCCGCTAACCTGATAATATACCAAACCTATCTGTTTTCCTGATCCTATCTATTTAATTTATTTGAAAAGAATTAGGATTTTAATTTATTTAACCAGATCCTATCTGTTTTCCCTTTCGCTTGTTTCTTCTTCTAAACTGGATCGACCAGGGACATTTAACAACCATCATCATCTAACCTATATCATCTTCTTAGTGTATTGTCACCTTTGTATCGTTATTATCTTGTTAACATCAGCTATATTATCGTTATCATTTAAGGTTACCATTATCATACTTGTGATCATTATCATCATAACCATTATCTTCATCATCACTTAATCATAACAACCTAATCATCATAATCATATTCATATCATATTTATCAACTCATTTACTCGTTACTTTATGTATCATATACCATCATCTAATGTATCATCAAAAGGAATATAAATTGAGATATGGCCACAGTATCGATTTCCTTGTGATACTAGCTAGTGATTCGGCCCAATTGTAAAAACAGATTCACAATGGCCCAACAATCTAAAATCCTAGGTCCACTTAACAACTTAAGGTTTCTTTGGTCTGACTTGCTGCTCAATGGAAATAGACAAAACACAAGGGAATCGTAGCAGGAAAAAGAAGAAAAGGATGGCGGGTCTACATCTTCTTTCTCGGTCACCATTATCGATTATCATTATCATCATCATCTTCATCATGTCATGATTAATTATAACATAATCATAATCTAATCATCACGAACAGGAGCAGTTTAGCTTAGAAACAGAAAAACCTAAGTTAAAGGGAGTAGCAGTAACCATTATCATGTATAAATATATCTCGCTATCTATTACCTTAGAACCTTAACTAGTTCACCAGTAGCCCAATTAGAAAGCAAGATAATTAGGCCCAAGAAATAATTTAAATTGGGTTACAGTTTAATAAGGGTATTTAACAGCTACATCATCATCTTGTCATCATCCAATATATTCATCATTAATAATTATCATCCATTATCCCTTATTATATTAGACAGATTACCGTCCAAATTGATATCACTTTATAAATATCATCAACTTTATAGCTGCTCACCATGTCCTTAACTTTATTCGTTTATATATATATATATCAATTAAAATAGAAATATTGTAGCTGCAGTTGCAACGTAGAAGCTTGATCAAAAACCGAAACAAATCGAGGTAACAGATGGTTTACAACAGAAATATATAGCGGCCTGCAATAGATTCAAATATATAGAGAAGACATAAAAGGTGGCGGTTTGTGTTATGATAAAGGTGGTTCAACTGATAATGTTTAATGGGTTTTGAGTTTGATCAGGAATTGAAGTAATCAGTGAGTATAGTAACTGTAATACTTGCACGATTAATGATTTTGGTATTGGTTTTTAATTTGTCACGAAGAGATTTATAGAGAGAAAAAAAATTTGTCGAATGTTTTGCAGGTGGTGATGTAGGTTGATTCTTGTATACGGTTAAAGAATGGGAGAAATGGTGTTCGATATAGATCATGAAGGTGTTATTGTGGATGATTGTTTGTTAAAGGAAAAGAAGTACAATTGTACCAAGTGGTTTCTTTTTTGTTCTGTCGTATTTTTTGATTAGAAGTTTATATGGTGCAATTGTATGATTGAATTAGAATCAGGAATTATTCACATTTTGTTTAGTAGTGTGATTGTGGTCGACATAAAATATCAATCAAGAAAAAAAAATATTAAAGTAGAAAGAGATACAAAACCGAATTCGTTTGCATCTGTGTATTGAGATCGACATGTAACAAATTGAACCCAGAAAAGTCATAACTTTCATTCAGGAGAAAATATCTCGGATGGAAATGGCTAACAGATTCCAACTATCTGTTTATGATTACTGTCATTGATTTGTATCCAGAGATAGAAACAAATTTTTATAAAGCCTGAAAGTGAAAGGAAACAGATTCGTACACTTATTGATATTGGTTTCTCAAATTTTGTTTTGTATCTGCAAATGGAGATCGATACTAGTGGGAAAAAGAACAGAAGGATAAAGTGAAAGGAATATGTAACAGAAAGTCACGCGTTTATACATCTGATTCTTTAATCTGTTTTGTTTGATTCTGTTTATCCAGTTGCATATTGATAGAATAAGGGTTGACAAGGATATGTAACAAGAAAGAGACAGGAAGAATTGTGACGACCCGGGAATTTCTGACCAAATTTAAACTTAATCTTTATATGTTTCCGACATGATAAGCAAAGTATGTAATGTTGAGTCTAGAAAATTTTGAACTGTTTTATATATTCATTTGACATTCGACCAATCCCGGCGATTCACGAACAACTATTTATAATGGTTACATATATATTTAATATATATATAAATATGTATATCAATATTTCTTGTAAATATGTAAAATTATAATAAATTTAATTGTTTAAAAATATATAAAATATTTACTTTAGTAGTTAAACTGCTATTTAAAACTGTTTATATATAGAACGAGATTATATTAAAAATAAATGATTTCGAGCTTAAATAGTAAACAATTGGGATACTCGGTTGGCATTTCATTAATATTCATATAGATCTAATACGAGTTTATGAAAGATTAAGATAAAAGTTGGGCTGTAAATTGATTACGAAGATTTTAGATTTGTTAAAAATATTTTTACATTTTTAAGTTTAAATATTAGTACGCCGTACATATAAATTAGAATAGAAAATAAATAATTATCTAATTTTTTTGATCAGGTTTCAAACAGTTAATGAGTGAAATAATTAAATATATTTAATCTAAAAATTTGGGTTTTTTAGGAGCACTTTTATACGTTAACTGTTTAGCAATGGACACGATATAGCCAAACGGGATAAACTGTCGGTAGAAGAATCCAATGTATCGGCTGCTGAACTGTTTGATACTATTTGATACTGTAGCTTTCATTTCTTTCCACTGATTGAATTGAAGATACTGTTTTGTTTTTTTATCATAATATAATTATATATATGTACATGATCATACACATATTGTAACCATCTTCACCACTCGAACCAGTTTTTGTTCGATTACTAATCACTGCTGCTGTCGGATTCATGTTGCCAAGACCAAACCACCATGACCATTAGAACCACCATAAACCACTACCTCAACCACCATAATCCGCCACCTCCTTTCTTCACTTTTTATTTTCTTTCTTCGTGAACCATAACAAATAACCACCATCGAATCACCATGAAAAACCACCTTCTTTACCTTTATGCTCCTGCTGCTCCCTTATTTCTACTACAGGTGCCACAGGTACCTCTCAATCATCACCTCTCCTCCTTCAATCTCCGGTCACCTTAAGAACCCCAACTACCATCATTCACCACCATCATAAACCCACCCAACAACTTGTTGCTTTCTGGTTATTGCAACCACCGAAACCACCATCTCTCACCTCTCTCTCCTCACTCTTACCTAATTATGTTTTCGATTTCAGCTGTGAACACCGTAAGCCACCACAACTGACCAACTAAAACTGCTGCAAACCCATTTGTAATTCGCT
This sequence comes from Rutidosis leptorrhynchoides, assembly GCF_046630445.1. NCBI lineage: Eukaryota > Viridiplantae > Streptophyta > Magnoliopsida > Asterales > Asteraceae > Rutidosis > Rutidosis leptorrhynchoides. The sequence goes on along the minus strand of NC_092333.1, from coordinate 271,274,172 downwards.
ATGATTGTTACTGTAACTATTGTGTTTCTGTTTTCTGATCATGCGAGCAATGATGGATGAAGGCGTAAAGTGATGGTGTGAAAATGCAACTTGTATTATTTAAATGATTAAAAGAACCTGGCAACGACTTTATCATTATACTCGTATATGATATTGCTAGTTGATGAGTTCTTTTTTTTCACCTAGCCCATCGTTCCCATAATAAAAAGTATAAGAAAGTCCAGCTCATCCCTTTACACCTCAATTACAATTATTTTGTTAAGTGTTGATAAATAAGTGATGATATGATGATGTAATTAGTTAAGTGCACGCGTTTTTTTTTGTTGTCTGATGAACCCATCGACAGGAAACAAATGGCTTTTGGGTTAATGTTTTTTTTTTTGCGTGGGCTCCTAAATTGATATGTTGGGTCGTGAACTCATTTCTGTTTTTGAGCCGAATGGATTCTTGGGCCAAATGTTATATATATTGATGAAGGTTTAGAAATAATGATCATGATGATAATACGCATAATAATAAAGAACGATGATGATGATAATATAACCATAAGTGAGATACGTTAAATGATGAAGGCTATGATTTATGTTAGGAAGAAGAAGAAGAATTAAGAAACAGAATAGTACGGGTTAAATATAATTGAATCGTGATATTAATCAGAAAAATGGAATGGTCCAGCTAGTTTGGTGGGTGTTTAATGGACGAGGGGTCTTGAGTTCGAATCTAGGCTCGTGCAGTTTTATTTATTTCTCTTTTCCAACAAGTAGCTGCACAAGTTTAGTCCAAGATTTACAATAGTTGAAGCCCAAATCTAACTCTTTCATTGGTTAAGCCCATTAAGATTAAATGGTAAAGGTTATTATTATTATTATTATTATTATTATTATTATTATTATTATTATTATTATTATTATTATTATTATTATTATTATTATAAATATTATTATTAATAATAACATTATTAGTATCATTATTAGTATCGTTATTATTAAAAAATTAGTATTTTTACAACTATATTGTTATTATTATTATTGTCATTCTTACTACTAGTATCATTATTACAACTATATTATTATTAAAAGAATCATTTTAGCAAAATTATCATTCTTATTAAAGTTATTATCCTTATTAAAATTATCATCTTAAAAATTTACATTTTTATTATTACTATCATTATTATTATTATTTTCCTTAATCTAGTGTTATTACAATTATTAATTTAACAAATAAATGATCTTTATATAAAAATATATATAACTTTACTATTTAAAATATATAAAATGAATATATTTAATTAAATAATGAAATCTATAAGTTATTAATATAAAAATGTTATCACTAGTAAATATATATATAAATTTGTTCGATTACCATTATATGTGTTAATATATATATATAATGATATAGGTTCGTGAATCCGAGGCCAACCCTACACTTGTTTAATGTCGTCATATATATTTTTACTACAAAATACAGTATGGTGATTTCATTTGATTCCCTTTTACTCTTTACATTTTTGAGACTGAGAATACATGCGCTACTTTTACAACTGCTTTATTAAATGCTTTTGAAATACATTTTGAACTGCGAATACATGAAATGCTTTTATAAATGTTTGACGAGATAGACACAAGCAAAACATTCCTCGAATGAATTATGTGGACGTGATAATTGACACCATTGAATTATGTGGACGTGATAATTACCGTAATTGATATGAATATTTTTCCCCTGATTATTATTGCTTGGTAACCTAAGAATTAGGGAACATCACTAATTTTGAGAATTAGTGCACGCCTAATTGATGCGAATCCTAAAGGTAGCTACCAGGTTTAACACCCCCACCCAGAATGTTCACAAGAAGGAAGGGCTAGTAGGCGTGATGTTTAGTACTTCGAAGTTTATATGATTATTATACAGACGAGATGTTCTGTTTTGGGGATATTATTATGCGCATTATATGTTAAGGTCGGTTACCAAGCTAAGCTATGAAAGAAATGAAAAGTGAATGTTATGTATTGAGAGAATGATTTTATACACAGGTTATGTGTATGTTATTTTTGTGCACGAGATATTTGTACGGTTACTAAGATTTATGAAAGATGATTTCGTACACGAGAAAGGTGTATTGTATTTAAAAGATATCGTATGTACATTACAGGTGGGTATAGGATTCGGTCCCATTTGTACCATGCAGCATTTAAATCTTGTGGTATATTAAAATGATGAATTTTATTGTTTTATGATAAACCTATGAACTCACCAACCTTTTGGTTGACACTTGAAAGCATGTTTATTCTCAGGTATGAAAGAAATCTTCCGCTGTGCATTTGCTCATTGTAAAGACATTATTTGGAGTCGATCATCGCAATGGAACCAGATGTTGGTGACTTCGTCCAGACGGATTAGGACGGGGTATGACAAGAATCAATCAAAAAAAAAAACAGCTAATGATATATAACTTATTCATGTTTTTCCGATTCTTCATATTTATACTTAATTTTGGTAATTAATAGATATATATTACTAATTATAATACCGTAAATAGATTAGTAATTCTAATAATAGCTTAATAATAATAATAATAATAATAATAATAATAATAATAATAATAATAATAATAATAATAATAATAATAATAATAATAATAATAATAATAATAATAATAATAATAAAAATTATAATAATAATAATAATAATAGAAGTAATAATAATATTAATGATAAAAATTAATAAGTTGTATTATAATGATAATAACCATAATTTTAATAATTTTAGTCATAATGGTATTACTAATAATTTTGATAATAATGTTAGTAATTATGATAATTTTTAATGACAATAATATTGTTATTAATATTATATAATAAAGATAACACTAATATTATTGATATAACAAATATATTTTAACTTGTAACTACATTTAATATATTAATTTTACATTTTATTAATTACGTAATTATATCATTCATTATGTGATAACATTCTTTAAATATTTGCTACTTATACATTTTATATATATTACATTTATATACATACATATATATATATATACACACACATATTTATTTACAAATACATGTCCGTGAATCGTCGGAAGTGGTCGAAAGGTAATTGCATATATGAAAATAGTTCAAAATTTTTGAGACTCAACATTACAGACTTTGCTTATCGTGTCGAAACCATATAAGATTTAAGTTTAAATTTGGTCGGAAATTTTCTGGTCGTCGCATTTATCATCTCCGTCCCGTCTACGTACTTTTCCTGCAATATTGAATCACAATATTGATATGTGAGCATTCATATCTTATATTTTAAATATTAATAGTGTATCCCTGACTAGTGCTCGAGTATATAGGATTATGCATGCTTGTATGCTTAATTTCGTCGTTAGATAGTTTTTGAGAAATCACAAATTAGATACATATGCTACTGAGATAAGGTATATGATATGCACGTCGTTGGAAAGCTGGCGAAAAATTAATAACTTTTCATTTAGGAATCGTGTGATTTCGATGAACGGATTAAAAGATATGGTCAACTGAATTATTATTAATTTTAGTATTATTATTGTAAAAATGATTATTATTACTATCATCGTTATTATCGTCATTATTATTATTATTATTATCATCATTATCATTATTAATATAAGTATTGTTATTAAAAATTGTTATTGTTATTATTATTACTATCTTTATTATCATTAAGGTTATTATTAATATTATCATTATTATTATTATTATAATTATTAGTATTATCATTATCATTAATATTATTATAATACTTATTAGTATCATTATCATTAAAACTAATATTAGTATCATCTAATTATTATGATTACTATTATTATCATTATTATGAATGCGATATAAAAGAGGACTAAAAGATATTAAATAAATCGATTAGGAAATAATGATTATAAGTATATAAGTATCATGATGAAATTTAAATATTGTAAGATGTTAATTTAGATAAAAATATCGTTTTCATTATTTTTACCATTATTATTATTATTATTATTATTATTAATATTATTAATATTGAAACTATCATTTTTATTAAAATTATCATTTTTAATATAAATATCATTGTTATTATAAAATATCATTATCATTATCACTTTAGTATTATTATTATTAAAAATTAAAATTATCATTTTGAATAAAATTATTATTTTTAAAAAATATTGTTATTATTACAGTTAATAAGAAAAAGTATCGTTATTATTATATAATCATGATTAGAATTATCATTTTATTATAATCAATATCATCATTAGTAAATATAAATATTGTTATTATTATTAGTAGAATAATAATAATTATTGTTATTATTACAAAATAATACAACTTTTACTATTATTAATATTATTTTATTAAATAAATATGTGATATAAATATATTTTTACCACACATAATATAATTACATTAATAATACATACCACTATATTTTTATGATACTAAGTGAACTTTATAAGTTGTAAAAGTATATTTTAATCATAAATAAATTTTAATATAAATTTTATGTATTAATAAAAGTTGTATTATTTACTCTATTAAAATCTGATAAATACATTTAAATATATATAACGACCATATTTAAGTTATATAATAAACATGTACAGATTTTGGAAGTCGTTTTGGGTCAAGTTGACTTTTGTTGACTTTTACATATCGGTCTCGAGCATTAGGATTGTGATACACTACGACTTGACCTAAATTGTTAGATGGATATTGACTAACATATAAATATATATATATATTTAAAATAGGTTCGTGAATTCGAGGCCAATCCTATATTTGTTCAATGAAGTCATATGTATTTTTACTACAAAATACAGTATTGTGAGTTTCATTTGCTCCCTTTTTAAATGCTTTTGCAATATATATTTTTGGGACTGAGAATACATGCGCTGCTTTTATAAATGTTTGACGAAATAGACACAAGTAATTGAAACTACATTCTATGGTTGGATTATCGAAATCGAATATGCCCCTTTTTAGCTTGGTAGCCTCAGAATTGGTGTTTATTATAATTGCCACCAATTGACGCGAATCCTAAAGATAGATCTATGGACCTTGACACATCCCATTCGGGTTACGAATGCTTTAGTACTTCGATTATCATATCCGATGAGAGTCCTGGAATGATGGGGATATTCAATATGCATCCTGTTAGTTCAGTTATCAAGCGTTCACCATATGAATGATTTTTTATTCGCGGGTTACGCGTATTATTTTGTACTCAGGTTACGTGTACAATTAAATATCTGGAAATCTTGTGATCTATTAAAATGATAGAAATACATATTGATGATAAACTAATGAACTCACCAACCTTTTGGTTGACACTTTTAAGCATGTTTATTCTCAGGTATTAAAGAAATCTTTCGCTGTGCATTTGCTCATTTTAGAGATATTACTTGAGGCATTCATGGCATATTTTGAAAGACGTTGTATTTAATTCGTTGAGTTCAATAAAGATTATTATTAAGTAAATGACAGATTCGGCCAATTATAGTTTGGATATTATGAAATGGTATGCATGCCTGTCAACTTTCGATGAAATTAAAGTTTGTCTTTTAAAAACGAATGCAATGTTTCTAAAATGTATGATATAGAGGTTAAATACCTCGCAATGTATCCATATGTTATTGTATTCGTCCTTATGGATTAGGACGGGTCGTCTCATATATACTAATAGTGTATCCCTGACTAGTGCTCGAGTATATATAATTATGCATTCTTGTATGCTTAATTTCGTCATTAAATAGTTTATGATAAATCATGAATTTAATTCATATGCTACTGAGATAAGATATATGATATGCATGTCGTTGGAAAGCTGGCAAAAAATTAATAACTTTTAATTTAGAAAGCGTATGGTTTCGATGAACGGATTAAAAGATATGGTCAACTGAATTATTATTAATTCTAATATAATAATAATAATTATTATTATTATTACGATCGTCGTTATTGTTATCGTCATTATTATTATTATCTAATAATTATTATTATTATTATCATTATCGTTATCAATATAAGTATTATCATTAAAAATTGTTATTATTATTATTACTATCGTTATTATCATTAAAGTTATTATTATTATTATTATTATTATTATTATTATTATTATTATTATTATTATTATTATTATTATTATTATTATTATTATTATTATAATTATTAGTATTATCATTAATATTATTATAATATTTATTATTAGTAGTATCAGTATCATTAAAACTAATATTAGTATTATCTAATTATTATGATTGCTATTATTATCATTATTATTAATGCGATATAAAAGAGGACTAAAAGCCATTAAACAAGTCGATTAGGAAATAATGAGTATGAGTATCATGATTCAGTTAAAATATTGTTTAGATTATGATTTAGATAAAAATATCGTTTTCATTATTTTTAACATTATTAGTAATATTATTATTATTATGACATTAGTATTACTACAAAAGATTATTATTTATTATCAATATTAATATCAAAATTTAAAATCAGTATTATTAATATTATTATTTTCAATATATAACATATGTGACGACCCGGAAATTTCTGACAAAATTTAAACTTAATCTTTATATGATTTCGACACGATAAGCAAAGTCTGTAATATTGAGTCTCAAAATTTTGGAATTATATTCATGTAATCAATTATCCTTTGACTGTGCTCGACGATTCACGAACATTTATGTGTATATAGATATGTATATATATAATATATAGTCATATTAATTGAAAACATTAACAAAGTATTAGATGTATAATATTTTACATGCACGTATTTGTTTCAATATATTTATCGACGTAATTAAAAATAATATCAAATGATTGAATTATCAGATACATTGGGATATGATTACGGGTCTCTATTATGAGGTCCACTATGATTTAAGAAATCTATTCTTTTTAACAACATTCGAAAAATGGTAAAGTGATCTACAAGTAGGCACAAAGTGTCAAATAACGAAAGTTAGACAAACGTTAGTGGAGAATTGAATTTCATAATATTCGATTGATCATTTTCAAACGTGCGAAAACGTTTTTCGATACAATTGGAATTGATTATTAAAAATGTTTTTGTTTGAATAACTTAATTTGAATATATACAATAAGTTATAATATTAACTATTAGAATTAGATATTTAAATAACACACAATGAGTATTATATTGAATATATATATATATGATTTCAAATTAGTTAAGTAAACGATAGTAATACATGTTTATTGATTCGACTGATAATTAAATATATTAATTAGAAAGTTTGAGAAATTAAAATAAACATTGGCGCATAAAGGAATTTTATCAATTTAAGCTTTAAAGTGTAAACATGACGTGTTATAATAATTTCTAGTATATAAACGATTTTAAAATAAACTTTAAAATATAATTGATTTTGAAAAACTAAATATTATTAAATAAATATTTCAATATGTACAAATATTTCTAAACGAATATATATATATATATATATATATAAATACTATACATAAATAATATTATATATATATTGTAAAATATATAAAGTGTATAAATATTAAATATTCAATATATGTTATCATATAATATTAATAAATAAATTTAAGTACAAGTTAAAATATAAAAGTTATATTATTAACATTACTTTCATTATAAATGTTAATATTAATATTTGTATTATTAACATTATATAAAAATGGAAATAGGTAACCTGTTATATTTTATAAATTGTATTATTATTAGACATTATTAATAACAATTATTATTATTATAGTTATCCTTATTATTATAAAATAATACGATTTATTATTATCATTAATAATATTATTATTATTATCATCATTATTATTAATTAAAATGATCATTTTTATGATTCTTAGTATCATTATTATTATTAATATTTTATTATTAGAAATAATAATATTATTATCATTATTACTTTTATTATTAATCTTATTAATACTGAGTTTATTTTGATTAGTATGTTTATTATTATTAATAATATATATAATAATATCTATATTATTACTACTAATATAATATAATTATTAATTATGTAAAATTAAAACAATATATATAGAAACAGAGATATCACGCGTAATTTGTTATATGTCTTAATCTGTTTTAACTTTTTTCTCATATCTGCTGTTTTGCTTGTGATATATGGTCAACCCATAATTCCTATAAAACAATCTATCTTTTTGTGTTATTCATAAAATCTATTCAATTTCCATACCCATCGAAAATCCAATAGCTGCTATATGATTTTTTTTACAGCTTAAAAATCTCTATCGCCATAATTATTTTGCCATATCTCGAATTCAACAAATTTTCAAAATTCAACAATGCAAATGTGTTAGAATACATGTAGTTGAACTATCTGCAAAGTTTCAAACTCTTATTCTTCCAATTGATCATGAATTTCTGAGTCAAAGTTCCAATTCAAAAAGTCAAACAGTTTGTTCTTCTTGAAATTCGTAATCGTTCAAATGTTTCAAGTTCAACTGATGGTTCCTAAAGTTTCTAAAAACGATTTGCAATCTATTTCATGCAGAAAATTTCTTTTAAAATGACCTTAAAATCAAAATCAATTATTATGGTTTTTTTTTCTTCAGCGACGGACTTTAAATTTTTTTTCTCTTTAATTTGCTTTTAAACAATGAAATAACAACTGGGTTAATATTGTTTCTATTTCATAATGAAATCCAAACTTTTAAATTATTGATTGTGATTATTATATAAGCTATGGTCAAATTTCAATTGGTGAAGAAGAAGATGAAAAAGAAGACAGAAATCAAAAGGGTTATAATTATATCTATATGGATTAATTCCAGACAATGGGCAACAGCCCAACGGTTTAGAGTGTTAGTGGTGAATGGGAGGTATCGGGTTCGAACCCGGCTAGTGGCAACTAATTTTTTTTAAAGCTTTTTGAGGTAGTTTTTTCAAAACCAAAAACTTATTATTATTATTATTATTATTATTATTATTATTATTATTATTATTATTATTATTATTATTATTATTATTATTATTATTATTATTGTTGTTATTATTAGTCTTAAAAATTATTATTATTGTTATATATCAATTATTATTATTAATACAAATTATAGAAATTATAATTATTATTAATATTGTTATTACTAATATTACGATCATTATTAAGTATTATTAATTAGTATTATTGATTTTGATTATTATTATTATTATTATTATTATTAGTATTATTATTATTATTAAGATTATTATTATTATTATTATTATTATTATTATTATTATTATTATTATTATTATTATTATTATTATTATTATTATTATTATTATTATTATTATAATTAAGCATTAATAAGTAATATCATTATTGATAATATTATTATTAAGTATTTATAATATGTTATTAGTAATAATATTATCATTTAAGTATTGTTATCATTATTATTATTATTATTATGATTAATATTAATATAGTTACTATTATTACTATCATTGTTATAAATATTAATATTATTATTTTTATTGTCATTATTATTATTATTATAATTATTATTATTATGAAAATAATAAAAGTTATTATTATTTTCATTAAAAGTAATACTTGAATCATTTTATAATTATTAGTATTATTATTATTACTAGTATTAGTAGAGTTATCATTATTATTATTATTATTATTATTATTATTATTAATATTATTCAAGGTATTATTTAAATTATCATTTTTCTACCATTATTATTAAAAGTATCATTTTTTATCATTATTATTATCATAAGTATTATTATTATTATTATTATTATTATTATTATTATTATTATTATTATTATTATTATTATTATTATTATTATTATTATTATTATTATTATAGAATGAAACACCTTTATCTACTATTATCACTATTATTTTATCGAATAACTATTAGTTATATAAAATCATATTTACTACATATAACGTAACTATATTAATACTTTTTACAATAAATATTAATAAATGTAACTAATTAGGTTATTAATGAAAAACATAAATAAAATAACAATTAATACACTTATAATACATAATTTGTTCGATTACCATTATATGTGTTAATATATATATAAATATTATAGGTTCGTGAATCCGAGGCCAACCTTACTTTTGTTCAATGCTGTTATATGTATTTTTACTACAAAATACATTAGGTGAGTTTCATTTGCCTTTCTACCTTTTATATTTTTGGGCTGAGAATACATGCGCAATTTTTATAAATGTTTTACGAAATAGAAACAAGTAATCGAAACTACATTCTATGGTTGAATTATCGAAATCGAATATGCCCCTTTTTATTAAGTCTGGTAATCTAAGAATTAGGGAACATACATCCTAATTGACGCGAATCCTAAAGATAGATCTATTGGGCCTAACAAACCCCATCCAAAGTACCGGATGCTTTAGTACTTCGGAATTTATATCATATCCGAAGGGTGTCCCGGAATGATGGGGATATTCTTATATATGCATCTTGTCAATGTCGATTACCAGGTGTTCACATATGAATGAATTTTATCTCTATGTATGGGATATATAATGAAATATGAAATCTTGTGGTCTATTAAAATGATAGAAATGATTATTTATGTTAAACTAATGAACTCACCAACATTTTGGTTGACACTTTAAAGCATGTTTATTCTCAGGTATGAAAGAAATCTTCCGCTGTGCATTTGCTCATTTTAAAGATATTACTTGGAGTCATTCATGATGGTAGGAGATTGATGATGATGAAAAAGGAAACGAAAAAGATCATAAAATCTTGATTTTATGAATGATGAAGATAACGATGATGTAACCGTGAGGTTATCACGAATAAGATGTGTTTCAGTTATCTTTTTTTTATGTCTGTCGAATTCCAAAAAGGCAAATCAAACCCACCGTTGTTATAATAAATGGAACTGGGTTCGATTAAGGTCCGGTTCATTAACCCAACAAAATACAAGATGTATTGCAAATTTCTTGGGCTTTTTTGGTTTAATCGATTGGGCCACGTATTTTTTGTTTCTAAAGTTGGGCCGAGAGCCAGATAATGGCTGCTGTTGGGCCAGAATAAGCATGGGCTATATGAGGATGATTTTATAAAAAAAAAATATAGAATACGGGATATATGTAAAGCTTATCTAATTTAAAATAGAAAATCGATATAGCTCAGTTGGTTAGAGAGTGTTTGGGTATTTGAGAGGTCGTGGGTTCGAGCCCGGGCAAGGGCACCTACTTTTGAAACTTATTCTTTGAGGTAGTTACTAAATTTTATATTTATTATTATTATTATTATTATTATTATTATTATTATTATTATTATTATTATTATTATTATTATTATTATTATTATTATTATTATTATTATAATACATTTTATTATTATTATCATTAATATTAATATTAGTATTAGTATCATTTTATAATTATTAGTATTATTATTATTATTAATATTTTTACTAATGAAACTAGTATTATTATTAATATTGTCATTATTATTATTAATATAATTATATAATTATTAGTATTGTTATTATTAAACTTATTATCATTGTTATCATTATAGTAAAAGTGTTATTTTTTTATTATCAGTATTGTTATTGTTATCATTATTACTAAAAGTATTATTATTTTAAATCTATCATTTTATTACAAATTAGTATTATCACTAAATTAACATTTTAGTAAAATTATCATTTTGAAAACTATCAATATTATTAGAATTTTCATTATCACTATTATTTTTAGTAACAATATTATCACTACAATTATTATTACAGGTATTAATATTAATACTAATATCATTATTTTTATGATTGACATTACTAATACAAAAATATTTTTATTTAATATATTAACATTGATAATTTACTTATTTCAAATATTGAAAATAAATATATGTTAAGTTTTAATACATGATATGATATTACTAAACATCAAAATAGGATATTTATAATAAATGACTTATCATATACTTTATATTCAATATAATTATATATAAATTTTAATTATTAAAAATATATAAATGAATATAGTTAATAAATTATTAATATACTAAGTATATCAATAATATAAATATAAACTTGATCGATTACGATTATATGTTTTAATATATATAATTGATATAGGTTCGTGAATCCGAGGCCAACTTTGCATTGTTCAGTATCGTCGTATGCATATTTTTACTACAAAATACCGTATTGTGAGTTTCATTTGCTCCCTTTTTAAATGCTTTTGCAATATATATTTTCGGGACCGAGAATACATGCGCTGCTTTTATAAATGCTTTACGAAATAGACACAAATGATTGAAACTACATTATATGGTTGAATTATCAAATCGAATATGCCCCTTTTTAGCTTGGTAGCCTAAGAATTGGTGTTTATTATAATTGCCACCAATTGACGCGAATCCTAAAGATAGATCTATTTGGCACAACAAGCCTCATCCGAGTTACGGATGCTTTAGTACTTCGATTTATCATGTCCGATGAGAGTCCCAGAATGATGGGGATATTCTATATGCATCCTGTTAAGGTCGGTTACCAGGTGTTCAATCCATATGAATGAATTGTAATTCGCTAGTTACGCGTGACAATATATGAAATCTTGTGGTCTATTAAAATGATGGAAATGAATGTTTATGTTAAACTAATGAACTCACCAACCTTTTGGTTGACACTTGAAAGCATGTTTATTCTCAGGTCTGAAAGAAATCTTCCGCTGTGCATTTGCTCATTTTAGAGATATTACTTGGAGTCATTCATGACATATTTCAAAAGATGTTGCATTCGAGTCGTTGAGTTCATCAAGATTATTATTAAGTCAATTATAGGTTGGATATATTCTGAAATGGTATGCATGCCTGTCAACTTTCGATGTGATGAACGTTTGTCTCTTAAAAACGAATGCAATGTTTGTAAAATGTATCATATAGAGGTCAAGGACCTCGCGATGTAACCAAATGTTATGTATTCGTCCAGATAGATTAGGACTGGTCGTCTCAATCATTCTACATCATTTATCTTCGTTCGACATGGCAATTATGTAATCTCTAATGTTTTAGAGATTATGTATTCTTGTTCTAACGATAAGTCAAATGAGTTTAATATAATAATGACTCATTAAATCCATGATTATATCTGAAGAAAATGTATATGTTTTCATAAAGATTGTAATTAAAAAAAAATTTCTTTTGTAAACACTGTTAATTGTGAAAATATTTTAACGGGTAGGTAATACCCGAGGAATATTTAGATTTCACATTAATAAGTTACACTGTACATTTTTTGAATCTGATTCAACAGTCATTTACTATCCTACTTACATCCACAGATATACGAATCCGTTCACCACAGAATAACCAATTTCATTCAATTTCATATTTGGATTTTGACCTATCGGAATCCAACAAGTGGCATATTGAAGAAAACATTGGACAAAATAAAATTTATTAGAAACAAACAAATTAATTATAAGAAATTCTGTTAAGAATCTACGCTAACAAAATCCTAGCTAACTATTCATAGCTATCTGCTAATTCCTTATTACAGTTTAATTATAGCAATTTTAATTATCGCAATTTAATTATCGCAATTTAATTATCGCAATTTATTTATCGCAATTAAAATTCCCGTAATTTTATTTATCGTCATTTAATTTCTATTATTTATTTTACGCACTTTAAATATCGGGACACGTATACAATGTTTTGACATATCATATTGACGTCATCTATATATATTATTTGGAATAACCGTAAGTCACTCTATATCGCGGTAATGCTCGAGTTAGTATATAAAGGGTCAAGGTTAATTCTAAATAATATATATACTTTAAGTTATGATCGAGTCTGAGACATGTATACAATGGGTCACGATACATATTAATTAATTCGAATATTATATATTAAACTATATATGAATTATTGAATTACTAACTGTGAACTACTAACTGTGGACTACTAACATTGGACAATTAAAATGAATTAAAATATTGATTATAACATATGAAACTAAACATTTCTTCAAGTTTTCCACTTGATTTCCTCTAAAACCTCATTTGCATCTTGACGATTTTAATCTGCGTTTAAACCTTTCATGGTTCTTGAAAACACCTTAATCGAAAGGATGAACCAACCGCACTTCATCTACGAAAGAAAAGATTGATGCATATAGTTATGCACCTGAAACTACTCGGAACCTGAGTAAATGTTTAACATGTATTTGTGCTAGCTCCTTTGGCGTTGTTATTACCGAAAGTAACTTAGCAATCCATTTCCAAAGTAGCAAATTTTGTCACAGCTCCAGCAAGACAACTTCGACTTTTCAGTCAGATTAGCCTTATTATAACCTTGATATATAAGTTTGCCTTTCGTCATCATTACCAAGGAACCGTTTATATTCCACCACATTAACAGTAAACTTACCAGCAACTTCATTACTCATTAACTTAAGTTTCTCCAAAAAACTATTATATTTGTTCATTAAAACCCTATCATATACTCATCCGCATCTTGTAACAAGAATTGCTATACTAATCACTGGGAATTATCAATTAGTATTTTGAATCTCGTAGCATGTCTACATCAGCAGTTATATGTATACATATAACATTTATCACTTAGAATCATGATCTTTCATTCTGAAATTGTGAAAAAGCACTCGGTCCGCGAATCAATTCTCTGAGTATTAAAAGAACTGATAAAGTAGCAAAAACTATAGATGACTTTAACAGTCAAAAGTTTGATGATAAAGATGGATACGTTGGAAAAGCTCAAAAGAAAATTTGGTACTGAAAAACGGATTGAGCAAACTATGAAAAAGGCTGTGGACAAATCACAAAGACTAAACCTGTCTTCAAAGAATCCAAATGATTCAGTATCTACTGAAGTCATTAACGAATACCTTGCTCCTGACTCTACACTTTTACGGACAAATCTTCTTCATCATCTATCGATATTTGAAATTCTAAGAAATCATCGTATCTTTCATTATAAATATCCTCGATATTTCTGAAGATATTTTCATAACTATTCTTATCTGAAATCATTTATCTTTTTGCAATATCAGTGTTACATTAGAAAGGAAGCTATTTTAGTTTCTAAATTTTGAAAAAATTCGAACTTAAAATATGAATTTTTTGAAGCAATGTTAGGAACTGAAGCATGAGTTAGTATAATATAATGACACTTGATCAACGTGATTATATTACAGTAAGTCATGATGAGTTTCTAATGAAACATGATTATTCACAGATTATAACGTCATCATGTGCCATGTTACACGATTCTTACATTCTATCTAATCTGTAAAAATATAGGGAATATATCTTCCTGATAGTTCTATCTTTTCTCTTGAATTCTGGTAATTTAACCAATTAAGATCGTGCTATTACAAACTCTCTCTTAGAACGTTAATCATATTCATTCGAAACTTCATACCTGCGAATTGTTAACCATTATTCGCCTGACTTAAAGTCGGGAAGAGAAAACAAAAGGATGGAACTCCAAAATATAAAGGAAACGAAGAGGATGGATTTATAGTGAAATATCAGACAGAGCAATCAAGACAGATCATTGCATTTAATCAAAGAAGATCATATTCCTTAATTACTGGCGAATTAAATCTTATTACAAAGATTTTCTTTAAATTCCTTGAACTCTGGAAATCAACCTATCTACGTCAAAAGATATGACAAATCTTCATTTACTCATTTCACTCTTTCGTGATAGCATCACTCGTACTCCTCACATAAATGAATTGTTTTGTCCATATTACTCACTGATGATAAAAACTCTAATTTCTAGCTCGTATGAGTTACGAAAACATAATTATTATCAGCCATGACCATCCCAATCAAATTTCAGGACGAAATTTCTTTAACGGGTAGGTACTGTGACAACCCGAAAATTTTTGACCAAATTTAAACTTAATCTTTATATGATTTCGACACGATAAGCAAAGTCTATTAATCTGAATCTCACAAAATTTTGAATTGTTATTATATATTAAATTATCCTTTGACTATTCCCAACGATTCTCGAACAACCTTTGTTAATAAATATGTATATATATATATATATATATATGTATATATATATATATATATATATATATATATATATATATATATAGAAGTTTGTATAATAAATAGATTGAAATAATAAAATATAATTTAATCATTTGAATTAAATATAAGGTAATATACAAAATAATTAAGCGATTATCTAAATGAATCTATATATATATATATATATATATATATATATATATATATATATATATATATATATATATATATATATGATTTTTTTATAATATGTATATTATTATATATATAATCTATATAAAATATTCAAATATGCAATATAATCATTACGTAATTAATAAAATGCAAGGTTAAGATATTAAACTTACTTACATGTTAAAAATATAGTTGTTATGTTTATTATATACATTAAAATAAATATCAGTAATAATATTAATATCAATATTATTAATAGTATTAAAATTATAATAGATAAATATGAAATTTGATACATTTAATTTATTATAATATTATTACTAATATTATTGTTATCATTATTTATATCATTATAATTATAAAAAGTAGTAAAATTTATTAGTTATTATTATGAATATTATTATTATTATTATTACTAAAAATTATCATTTTCATTATCTTTAGTACTCGTATTATTATTCTTAATTAATATTATTCATATTTTGATATTATTATTATTATTACTAATTCTATTATAATTATTATTATTAGTGTTTTTATTATTATTAACAATTAATAATATACTAAATATGAGGATATAGATGAAAAACGAATTCAGTTAGCTTTCCTATCTGCTTTATTTTTAGTCTCTTCTTTCTCTATGCCAGATTGAGATTGTGTCGACTCCTTTAACACTACAAAACAGTTTTGGATCGAATTTGTTATATATCGTATTCAGCTTTTATTTTTTTTATTATTAATTTCTGTCCTTGTTTGTCTGATTGAGAAAAACTGAAACTCATGTCATTATATAATCGAACAATTCTGATGGAGAGATTCAAATCCCTTTTCACTATCACAATCAATTGTATCAATCCTTAGCTGTATGATTAAATAGAAAAAATAAATAAAAGCTCGATTTACTCTGTACGAGTAACTTTTTGACAAAATTTCGAATTCTAAACATTTTCAAAATCTATAAATGCAGTATTGTTAGGATTCATTTAGTAAAACTATCTGCAAAATCTCGAGTTCCAATTCTTGTTATCGAATTCAAATTGTGGAGTCAAAGTTCGAGTTTCAAAAGTCAAATGAAATGGTCTTGGCAAAATTCGAGTTCAATTCAATGTTTTGGATCCAATTGAGGTTACAGAAAGCTTATACGTTTGATTTGAAACCATTTTCGTGTAGAAATCTTTGTCTAAAACTTTCACAAAATGGATATCATATTTTTTTTAATAGCAGCGACAGCAGCCTTGCTGCTCTTCTTCATATTTTTTTTTGATTTAACTAATTTATCCAATTAGGGTTATTTATAAACCTATTTCAAGTCCTAAATCTAATTAGTAATTCGTGTTAATTTGATTTTTGGGTTCTAGTCGACTGAGTGTTTGAGAAGAAGAAGAAACAGATATAAACAGAAATCGAGTAAATAGATATAAACGGGTTACGTATATTTCAGAAAAACAGATTTGGTGATATGGTTAAGGGTGTTACCGGGTAGGCGAGAGGTCACGGGTTCGAGCCCGGGCGTGGGCAGCTATGTTTTTTTAAATCTTTGAAGAGGTAGTTTTCAAATCAAATTTCTTTTTATTATTGTTATTGTGATTATAATAATAATTATAATAATAATAATAATTATTATTATTATTATTATTATTATTATTATTATTATTATTATTATTATTATTATTGTTATTGTTATTATTATTATTATTATTATTATTATTATTATTATTATTATTATTATTATTATTATTATTATTATTATTATTATTATTATTATTATTGGTTGGTGTTGTTATTATTATTATGATTATTGTTGTTACTCCGAAGATATTAGAAGTATCATTATTATTAATCACATTAAGAGTTATCATTATTATTAATATTAAGTATTATCATTATAATCATTTTCACCATTACTAATATTATTTTAGTATTATTATAATTACTATTTTTAACAAACAAACAAATGATATATATATATATATATATATATATATATATATATATATATATATATATATATATATATATATATTATGATAAAAAATGATATAACTAACAAATTAAAATATATATTTGTCCGATTTCAATTATGTGTGTTAATATATATACAAATAATATAGGTTCGTGAATCCTAGGCCAACCCTACACTTGTTCAATGACGTCATATGTATTTTTACTACGAAATACAGTATCATGAGTTCATTTGATTTCCTTTTACTCTTTACATTTTTGGGACTGAGAATACATGCGGTGTTTTTATAATTGTTTTATTAAATGCTTTTGCAATCTATATTTTTGGACTGAGAATACATGAAATGCTTTTATAAATGTTTGACGAGATAGACACAAGCAAAACATTCCTCGAATGAATTATTATACAGACAAGAGGTTCTGTTGATTATTATATCTGAATTAGTTGGACGTTATAATTGCTACTAATTGATGTGAATATTTTCCCCTGATTATTATAGCTTGGTAACCTAAGAATTAGGAAACGGGTATGGCCCCTAATTCAAGCGAGTCCTAAAGGTAGCTACCGGATTTAACACCCCCACCCAGAATGTTCACTAGACGGAAGAGCTAGTGGGCGTGGTGTTTAGTACTTTGAAGTTTATATATTATACAGACGAGATCTTCTGTTTTGGGGATATTATTGATGCGCATTATATGTTAAGGTTGTAGTGACCTGAACTTTTCCATGCTTATATATATTAAATGAAATTTATATTTACATGATTAAGTGTTTCCAACATGTTAAGCAATCAAACTTGTTAAGACTTGATTAATTGAAATAGGTTTCATATAGACAATTGACCACCCAAGTTGACCGGTGATTCACGAACGTTAAAACTTGTAAAAACTATATGATGAAATAAATATGATTATATATATAGTTAACATGATATTATGATAAGTAAGTATCTCATTAGGTATTTTAACAATGAGTTATATACATAAAATTGAGTTTATTGAATTAAGAAACTCGAAACGATATATATAACGATTATCGTTGTAACAACGTCTTACTAATTACATATGAATCATATTAAGATATTGTTACATCATGTTTAATCATGATAAATGATAAGTAAACATGTCCTATTAACAATGAACTACATATGTAAAAACAAGACTACTAACTTAAGGATTTCGAAACGAGACATATATGTAACGATTATTGTTGTAACGACATTTAAATGTATATATATCATATTAAGATATATTAATATAACATAATATCATGATAATATAATAATTTAACATCTCATTAGATATAATAAACATTGGGTTAACAACATTTAACAAGATCGTTAACTTAAAGGTTTCAAATCAACATTTAGATGTAACGACTAACGATGACTTAACGACTCAGTTAAAATGTATATACATGTAGTGTTTTAATATGTATTCATACACTTTTGAAAGACTTCAAGACACTTATCATAATACTTCTACTTCACAAAAATGCTTACAATTACATCCTTGTTCAGTTTCATCAACAATTCTACTCGTATGCACCCGTATTCGTACTCGTACAATACACAGCTTTTAGATGTATGTAATATTGGTATATACACTCCAATGATCAGCTCTTAGAAGCCCATGTGAGTCACCTAACACATGTGGGAACCATCATTTGGCAACTATCATGAAATATCTCATAAAATTACAAAAATATTAGTAATCATTCATGACTTATTTACATGTAAACAAAATTACACATCCTTTATATCTAATCCATATACCAACGACCAAAAACACCTACAAACACTTTCATTCTTCAAGTTTCTTCATCTAATTGATCTCTCTCAAGTTCTATCTACAAGTTCCAAGTGTTCTTCATAAATTCTATAAACTCTAGTTTCATAAAATCAAGAATACTTCCAAGTTTGCTAGCTTACTTCCAATCTTGTAAAGTGATCATCCAACCTCAAGAAATCTTTCTTATTTACAGTAAGATATATTTCTAATACAAGGTAATACTCATATTCAAACTTTGATTCAATTTCTATAACTATAACAATCTTATTTCGAGTGGAAATGTTACTTGAACTTGTTTTCGTGTAATGATTCTGCTTCAAGAACTTTCAAGCCATCCAAAGATCCTTTGAAGCTAGATCTATTTTTCTCAATTCCAGTAGGTTTATCCACAAAACTTAAGGTAGTAATGATGTTCATAACATCATTCGATTCATATATATATATATATATATATATAAAACTACCTTATTTGAAGGTTTAAACTTGAAATCACTAGAACATAGGTTAGTTAATTCTAAACTTGTTCGCAAATAAAAGTTAATCCTTATAACTTGACTTTTAAAATCAACTAAACACATGTTCTATATCTATATGATATGCTACCTTAATGATTTAAAACCGGAAAACACGAAAAACATCGTAAAACCGGATATACGCCGTCGTAGTAACACCGCGGACTATTTTGGGTTAGTTAATTAAAAACTATGATAAACTTTGATTTAAAAGTTATTCTTCTGGGAAAATGATTTTTCTTATGAACATGAAACTATATCCAAAAATCATGGTTAAACTCAAAGTGAAAGTATGTTTTCCAAAATGGTCATCTAGACGTCGTTCTTTCGACTGAAATGACTACCTTTAGAAAAACAACTTGTAACCTGTATTTCTGACTTTAAAATTTTACTTTTTCTATTTAGATTCATAAACTTAAGTTCAATATGAAACCATTGCAACTTGAAACACTCAAAATGGATTTAAAACGAAGAAGTTATGGGTAAAACAAGATTGGATATTTTTGCTTGTTGTAGCTACGTGAAAATTGGTAACAAATTTATATTATTCATATCCTAGCTAACTTATATTGTATTTTACATGTATTCTAATATATTATGTAATCTTTGGATACAATAGACACGTATGTAAATGTTTTAACATATCATATCGACCCATCTATATATATTATTTGGAACAACCATAGACACTCTATATGCAGTAATGTTGGAGTTAGCTATACAGGGTTGAGGTTGATTCCAAAAATATATATACTTTGAGTTGTGATCTAGTCTGAGACATGTATACACTGGGTCGTGGATTGATTCAAGATAATATATATATCGATTTATTTATGTACATCTAATTGTGGACAACTAGTTGTAGGTTACTAACGAGGACAACTGACTTAATATACTTAAAACATTAAAACGTATTAAAAATGTTGTAAATATATTTTGAACATACTTTGATATATATGTACATATTTGTTATAGGTTCGTGAATCGACCAGTGGCCAAGTCTTACTTCCCGACGAAGTAAAAATCTGTGAAAGTCAGTTATAGTCCCACTTTTAAAATCTAATATTTTGGGATGAGAATACATGCAGTTTTATAAATGTTTTACGAAATAGACACAAGTAATTGAAACTACATTATATGGTTGAATGATCGAAGCCCAATATGCCCCTTTTGCTTGGTAACCTAAGAATTTGTAAATCGATCAACTAATTGACGCGAATTCTAAAGATAGATCTATTGGGCCTAACGAACCCCAGGATTTCCCGGAATGATAGGGGATATTCTTATGTGCATCTTGTTAATGTCGGTTACCAGGTGTTCACCATATGAATGAATTTTATCTCTACGTATGGGATGTATATTGAAATATGAAATCTTGTGGTTTATTATTATGATTTGATAATATATAGGTTAAACCTATAACTCACCAACATTTTTGTTGACGTTTTAAGCATGTTTATTCTCAGGTGATTATTAAGAGCTTTCGCTGTTGCATACTAAAATAAGGACAAGATTTGGAGTCCATGCTTGTATGATATTATGTAAAAACTGCATTCAAGAAACTTATTTTTGATGTAATATATTCTTATTGTAAACCATTATGTAATGGTGATGTGTAAACGGTAATTTTAGATTATCATTATTTGATAATCTACGTAATGCTTTTTAAACCTTTATCGATAAAATAAAGGTTATGGTTATTTTAAAAATGAATGCAGTCTTTGAAAAACGTCTCATATAGAGGTCAAAACCTCGCGACGAAATCAATTAATATGGAACGTTTATAATCAATATGAACGGGACATTTCATAGGTCGGTTACCATGTTGTGCAATGAAATAAAATTGAATGTTATGTATCGAGAGAATGATTTTTATACACAGGTTATGTGTATTATATTTTGTGCACGAGATATGTGTACGGTTATTAAAAATTGCGAGGCAACCTACGGGGGAGAAAAGGATACGAACCTACTCTGCCAATCATTATGAAAAATGGTTTTGTACACGAGATAGGTGTACTGTATTTAAATCTTGTGGTTTATCAAAATGATGAATTTTATTGTTTTATGATAAACCTATGAACTCACCAACCTTTAGGTTGAGACTTGAAAGCATGTTTATTCTCAGGTATGAAAGAAATCTTTCGTTGTGCATTTGCTCATTTTAGAGATATTACTTGGAGTCATTCATGACATATTTCAAAAGACGTTGCATTCGAGTCGTTGAGTTCATCAAGAATATTATTAAGTCATTTATAATTGGATATTTTATGAAATGTATGCATGCCGTCAACTTTTGATGTGGGTCTGGAACCAGGGGGTTGCTCCGAGAAATGATGAAAGTTTGTCTTTTAAAAATGAACGCAATGTTTGTAAAATGTATCATTTAGAGGTCAAATACCTAGCAATGAAATCAACTATTGTGAATCGTTTATAATCGGTATGAACGGATCATTTCAGTGTACGGTCTGAGTTAGAACTTGGTTTTGAAATACGTTTCAAGACCAATGGTTAGTGAGCGCCATACGTGGTGCATGTGCGATACTCCTTCAAAAAAGATATGAAGAAAAGGATATGCCAAAAAAAAATGATTATGAAAGAGCAAAGTGTCTAGAATAAAGGCAAGAAAAACCCGATAATTCACCCAAAGAAGGATTGTTGGAAGAGCCAAGAAAAATTCTAGACAAAAGTCTTAATAAAATCTGTATCTTTCGAAGAACTCATCGCGGAATTCGAAGCCATTCTCTATCCAAAAAGGGATACTCTAAAGAATCAAAATCAATCAATTCTCTTTAAAAATCAAAAGATGCAAATACCTTTCACTTTTCTGTAAACTCTCCGCCAACCAACCCTTCAACCCGTCTTCCTCTTAAAAGAATGCATATGAAGAAGATCAGTGCCGCCCTTACTTAACCGGTGGAGATATCGATGCTTTACCAAGCCTACTCTAACGACCCATCCTAATCCATCTGGACGAATACATTATAATTGATTACATCGCGAGGTACTTGACCTCTATATGATACATTTTACAACATTGCATTCGTTTTCTTAAAAGACAAACTTTCATTACGACGACGGTTGACAGCATGCATACTATTTCATAATATAACCAACTATAATTGACTAAGTAATAATCTTGATGAACTCGACGACTCGAATGCAACGTCTTTTGAAATATGTCATGAATGACTTCAAGTAATATCTCTAATATGAGCAAATGCAGAGCGGAAGATTTCTTTAACACCTAAGAATAAACATTTTTAAAGTGTCAACCAAAAGGTTGGTGAGTTCATTAGTTTATCATAAATAATCATTTCATAATTTTAATACACCACAAGATTTCATATTTCCATTTCTCATAAACATACATCTCATGCATAGAGACAAAAATATCATTCATATGGATTGAACACCTGGTAATCGACATTAACAAGATGCATATAAGAATATCCCCTATCATTCCAGGAAATCCTTCGGACATGATAAAAACAACATCGAAGTACTAAAATATCTGGTACTTTGGATGGGGTTCGTCGGGCCCATAGATCTATCTTTAAGATTCGCGTCAATTAGTAGATCGGTTTACTAATTCTTAGGTTACCAAGCAAAAGGGGCATATTCGGCTTCAATCATTCAACCATATAATGTAGTTTCAATTACTTGTGTCTATTTCGTAAAACATTTATAACAAATTGCGCATGTATTCTCAGCCCAAAAATATATAAAGGGTAAAAAGGCAAATGAAACTCACAATCCAATATTTTGTAGTAAAAATATTCATACGACGGAACTGAACAATGCAGGGTTGTCCTCGGATTCACGAACCTATATCATTTGTATATATATTTACACATTGTAGTCGAACCAAATTTATATATTAATAGTGATATAATTGTTATGTTTAATGTATTAAATATATATATCGTTTGTTTGTTAAAACTAATAATTGTACTAATATTAAAATGATATTTATAATGGTAAAATGATAATAGTGATAATACTTAATATTACGAATAAAAATAATAATGTTAAAAATTCTTTTAGTGATAAATATAATGATATTAATAATAATAACTGTAAAAATACTAATTTTACTATTAGAGATGTTTATGATAATAATTTTAATAATTATCTAATAACGATACTCATGATAATATTAATAATAATACTTACATCAACATTAATAATACTAATAATTTTAAAATGATACTAATACTAATATTAACGAAAATACTAATAAGTTTTATTATTTTTATAATAGTACTAATAATAATATTCATAATACTACTTATGTTACTAATAATAATAATAATAATATTCTTATTTATAATTATAATCATAATAATAATAATGATAACTAATACTTGCATGACAAAATTTATAATAATAAAAACATTAGTAATGTTAATAATAATAATAATACTGGTTATAATTATAATAATAATACATATATTAATATTAGTAATAATAATAATAATAATAATAACACTAATAAAAATAATAATTATAATCATAATAATCATAACATTAATAATAATAATCATAATAATTACTAGTAATAATAATAATTATAGAAATAAAGTTAAGAGTGTATACCCCTGAAACTTTGCGTAAAAAGAAATGTTCCCAACGGGACTGGAACCCTTGACCTCTCGCATACACACAAACACCCACGACCACTCTTCTGTTTCCTTATTTCCTGATTAATTCTCCCTCAAAAAAATATGTATCCTGTTTATCTATTGTTTCTCAATCTCCTTCTTCACAGTCACGACAATCAGAGTTCGAATTCAAACTAATCAATGGTTTATTAATTAGTTTTAGAATTTAAAGTTTATACAAAACATATGTTTGATAGTTGATTAAATTATTTAAAACTAAAAAAAAAAAAATCAAAGAATTAAAACCGTACGCTGTAGGCTTTTTATGAACTCAAAATCAAACTTCAATTTCTAGTTCGTTTTAGACTTTACCTTCAACATGAAATGGGTTGCAAAATATTTTTAGAAACTACCTGTATTATCAATTTAATCGGAAACATGAAAACGATTTCGAATATCCTCATAAACGAAAACGGTTGACTTTTGTTGACTCGAAAATTCGACTTCGATAGCTAAAATTGAGACTTGGGATTTTTGAGATAGTTTAAGTAAATGATTTAGAACGTCACTACATTAACACATTTTGTATTTGAAATCAAATTCGAGTTATGGCTAAAAAAGAAGGAAGAACAGAGATAAAACATTTTATTTTCTATTAAATTAAAGGATTGTGGTGCAAATTGGATGTCCAAGAGTGATTGAACGAATTAAATTACATATGTTCGATCCTAATTTGTTTGTATTGTGATTCGATTGGGACTTGTAACAACCTTGAGACATAAACGTACGAGCAGAAGAAAAAATAACAAAAAAATAAGAAAAAATAAATCTTGATTGTGACTGATTTTTGTTATATCTGATATTGAGTTCGTTTGGTACCCAAATCAGATACAGGAACATTAATCTAGAATAGTTATATATATATATATATATATATATATATATATATATATATATATATATATATATATATAATTAATATAATTAATATTAATAATTAATAATCATATTAATAATAATAATTAATAATAATAATAATAACAATAATAATACTCATGAAAAATAATAATACTAATATTATTAATAATAATAAATTGTATTATTTTCTTATAATTATAGTAATATTGGTAATAATCATAATCTATGATAATAATAATAAGTATTTATAATAATAATAAGAATAATAATAATAATAATAATCTTAATGATAATAATAATATCAAAATAATAATTAAGATCATGATTTTATTACTAGTTGTAATATTAATGTTATTAGAAATGCTAACTTATAATTATAACAATGATTTTTAATGTTACTAGTAATTATAAAAGTAATAATATTAATAAGAATAATAGTATTAAATACAATAACACAAGCATTTATATATATAACAAACTTTATATCTATATGTTATATATCTATATTATTATCAATAATACTAATATTGATTTCTAACTATTGAAAATACTTTAACAATTACATTTGATTTTTAAATTTTATTTTATATAATAAGATTATATATTACTAATCATATAATATGTAGTGATTATTTATAATATCGTATATTGAGTATTAATGTTAGATATCTTTTAGTTTAGTTTACATTATACATATATTATTAATTATATGTAGAAAATATATATAATATATATATTCATCATACTTTATATATTTATTTGCACACAATTGTTTCTGAATCGTCGAGCACAGTCAAAGGTCAAATGATATTATGAATATAGTTTACAAACTTTGTTACTCAACATTACAGACTTTGCTCATCGTGTCGAAATCAATTACGAATTAAATTTAAATTTGGTCGGAAATTTCTGGGTCGTCACAGTACCTACCCGTTAAAGAAATTTCGTCCCGAAATTTGATCGAGGTCGTCATGGCTAACGAATAAAATGTTTTCATGACGAATATGTGTTGATAAATAGAGTTTTATCATTACTGAGTAGTACAGATAAAACAATTCGATTATTTGAAACGTACGAGTGAAGCTATCATAAAAGAAATGAAATGAAAAATAAAGTTTTGTTTTAACTTTTGACGTTGTCTTAGTTGGATTCCGGAATTTAAGGGATTTAAAGAAAATCTTCGAAATCTAAAAGATTTGATTCTTTGGCGAATAAGGAAATTAGGATCCTCCTTGGTTAAATGCAATAATCTGTCTTGATTTTCTCGATCAGATTTTTTCATTATAATTTAACTTCTTCCGTTCCATTACTTTCACCATTTCTATTCCCAATTCCCATATTCAAAAGATTACAAAAATGTTTAACCCAGTTCTGATCCTTGTTCTTATCCTCATTCTAACTATCGCAACAATCATTCTTCTATTCCAACTCCCACCAGAGGAATCTGTTTACTTCTACTTTGCTCTTGGGGTAATTGTGTTTATCATACTCCCATGTCTTTATATTTCTATTCGTATTAATGTACACTGTTTGTGATTTCAGTGTTGTTGTCGAGTTTTATATCTTCCCTTATGTTTCGGAGCTCTTTGCCTTTTTATTCTCTTCTCGACCTCTATTAAAGCGAGTAATGATTCAGAATTTGTAAGTATGGAGTTTCTAATGAACTTAACGTCCTAAACAAGAAAGAACGTAATTGCACGATTTGATTTGTCAAATTAGCAGAATCACTGAGAATAGAACTATCAAGAATATACTTTCTTGATGTGTTCAGAAGTTAAGCAGAATGAAAGAGTTATGTAACATGGCACATGATGACGTTATAATCTGTGAATCATTATGTCCCATTAGAAACTCATCATGACTTACTGTAATATAATCACGTTGATCAAGTGTCATTATATTATACTAACTCAAGCATCAATTTCTAACACTACTTCAAAAGCATTCATATTTTAAATTCGAAAGTTTACAGAATATAGAAACTAACAGTTTCTATATAGTGTAACACTGATAGCACGAAGAGATTAATGATTTCAGATAAGAATAGTTATGAAAATATCTTCAGAAATATGGAGGATATTTATAATGAAAGATACGATGATATCTTGAAATTTCTAATATCGAAGGATGTTGAAGAAAATCCTTTCGCAAGGATTTAGAATAAATAAGGAGCAAGATATTCGCTGAATAGTTCATCAGATACAGAATCATCTGAATTCATTAAGTACAGGTTTAGTCCTTGTTATTTGTCCATAGTCTCCTTCATAATTTCACATAATTCGCTTTTTGATACTAAATTTTCTATTGAGTGTTTCCAATACTCCATTATTTATCATCAAACTTTCGACGATTAAGGTCGTGTACAGTTTTTGCTGCTGTATTCTGCTTTTTCAGAATTTGTGGTTGATTTGTAGACTGGGTGCTTTTCAGAATTTCATAATGGAAGATCATAATTCTAAGAGATAAATGTTATATGTTTACATATAACTGTTGATGCAGACATGCTGCGAGATTTCAAAATACTGATTGCTGATTCTCGGCATTTGGTACGGCAATTCTCGTTATCAAATGTAGATGAGTAGATGATAGGATTTCAATGAATATAATAACTTTTTATAAAGTCAAAGATCAATGAAGTTGCTGGTAAGTTTATTGCTAATGTAGTGAGATATAAACAGTTTTCCGGTATCGATGACGAAAGGTAAACTTATATATCAGGGTTATAATAAGCTAATTCGAGTGAAAAGCCGAAGTTGACTTGCTGGAGCTGTGACAAAATTTGCTAATTTGAAAAGAGATTGCAAAATTAGTTTGGGTAATAATAACGCTAAAAGGAATTAGCACAGCTACGTGTTAAATGTTTTCAGGTTCCGAGTGTTTTCAAGTGCATAACTATATGCATCAATCTTTTCTCCCAGAGATGAAGTGCGGTTGATTTATCCTCTCGATTGAGGTGTTTTCAAGAATCACGAAAGGTTTGAACGCAGATTGTAATCGTCAAGATACAAATGAGGTTTAAAATGAAATTAAGTGGCAAACTTGAAGAATTGTTTAGTTTCATATATTATAATCAATATTTTAATTCATTTTAATCATCCAATGTCGTTAGTCCACAGTCGATAGTCCACAGTTAACAGTCTAATAATTTATATATAATATTCGAATTAATTAATACGTATCGTGACCCATGTACATGTCTCAGACTCGATCACAACTCAAACTATATATATTATTATAGAATCAACCTCAACCCTGTATAGCGAACTCGATCATTACAGCATATAGAGTGTCTATGGTTATTCCAAATAATGTATATAGATGCGTCAATATGATATGTCAAAACCTTGTATACGTGTCCCGATATTTAAAGTGCGTAAAATAAATAACAGAAATTAAATGATGATAAATAAAATGCGTAAAATAAATAACAGAAATTAAATGACGATAAATAAAATTACGAGAATATAAATTGCGATAAATAAACTGCGATAAATAAATTGAGATAATTAAATTGTGATAAAATAAAATGTAATACAGAATTAACAGTTAGCTAGGAACAGTTAGCTAGGATCTTGTTAGCGTGGTTTCTTAACAAAATTTTATATTGTTAATTAGTCTGTTTCTAATTAATTTTTTTTGTGTCCATTATTTCTTCATTATGCCACTTGTTGGGTTCGGATAGATCAAAATCCAAATATGAAATTGAATGAAAATGGTTATTCTGCGGTGAACGGATCCGTATATCTGTGGATGTAAGTAGGGTAGTAATTTACTGTTGAATCAGATTTGAAAGAATGTACAGTGTACTTATTAATGTGAAATCTAAATATTCCTCTGGTATTACCTACCCGTTAAAATATTTTCACCATTAACAGTTTGTACGAAAGAATTTTAAATTACAATCTTTATGAAAATATATATATATATACATATATATTTTCTTCAGATGTAAACATGGATTTAATGAGTCAATGTGATATTAAACTCATCAGATTTATGGCTAGAACTAGAGTACATAATCTCTAAAACTTTAGAGATTACATAATTGTCATGAAGAACGAAGATAATTGATGTAGAACGATACGTAGAGCGATGATTATACTCGAGGTACAGAATGAGATGTTGAGACATGGATTGTTGATGGTACTGGTGCTGTTACTGATGATACTGTTGGTGTCGATGATGTGGCTGAAGCTGGTAAGTTTTGCACCATATTCTCCAAATTAATTACTCGAGCGCGAAGCTCGTTGACTTCTTTCATTACTCCAGGATGATTGTCGGTCAGAACGAGCGGATATATAAAATCTAAGATTTGGTTTAGTATATAATCATGACGAGATACTCTGGAAATGAGGCTAAAAATGGTGTTTTAGATAGGTTCACCGATAAATGCTTCAGGTTCTATGCCAAGAGGTAAATTCGGTTGGTGGAAGGGATCGCCTTCTTCGCGTCTCCATTGATTAAGTCAACTACGAACCCATCAGATGAATTGGGGATGACTGATTGGTTGATTTATTCTGGTGACGCTGATAGGTGAAACTCCATATCGGAATAGCTGTCGGGATCCGAGGAATTCGAACTGGTTGAGGGATTCATCTCGTACGATCAGATGAAGGACTTTTCAATAAGAAATAGATTATAGGATGTTGATTAGTACCCTGCAATACATAATTTATATATGCATATATAATACTAAAATCCCATAAGTTACGGAGAAATCTACGGAAGCTGTCAGGCAAAGTCTACAGTAACAGATATCCTAAGATATGAATTAGTAGATACGCTAAGATACGAATTTTGTCTATACACTATTCATGCAATCATTGCAGTAAGATGTGTCTAGACTAAGAATGATAAGTAGGTAATTTCCTAAGGATGATAAGCAGATGATTTCCGACACGAAATGATAAGCAAAACTTTTGACATGCAGACACGGTCGAAGTCCAGACTCACTAATGCATCCTAACAACTATCAGTTAGACATACTAATGCAAGACCTGGTTCGCTAAGACCACCACTCTGATACCAACTCTAACGACCCGTCCTAATCTATCTGGACGAATACATTACGATTGATTACATCGCGAGGTACTTGACCTCTATATGATACATTTTACAACATTGCATTCATTTTCTTAAAAGATAAACTTTCATTACATCGACAGTTGATAGCATGCATACCATTTCATAATATAACCAACTATAATTGACTAAGTAATAATCTTGATGAACTCAACGACTCGAATGCAACGTCTTTTGAAATATGTCATGAATGACTTCAAGTAATATCTCTAATATGAGCAAATGCACAGCGAAAGATTTCTTTAACACCTGAGAATAAACATGCTTTAAAGTGTCAACCAAAAGGTTGGTGAGTTCATTAGTTTATCATAAATAATCATTTCATAATTTTAATAGACCACAAGATTTCATATTTCCATTTCTCATAAACATACGTCCCATGCATAGAGACAAAAATATCATTCATATGGATTGAACACCTGGTAACTGACATTAACTAGATGTATATAAGAATATCCCCTATCATTCAGGGAAATCCTTCTGACATGATAAAAACAACATCGAAGTACTAAAACATCCGGTACTTTAGATGGGGTTCGTCGGGCCCATAGATCTATCTTTAGGATTCACGTCAATTAGTAGATCAGTTTACTAATTCTTAGGTTACCAAGCAAACGGGGCATATTCGGCTTCGATCATTCAACCATATAATGTAGTTTCAATTACTTGTGTCTATTTCGTAAAACATTTATAAAAATTGCGCATGTATTCTCAGCCCAAAAATATAAAGGGTAAAAAGGCAAATGAAACTCACAATCCAATATTTTGTAGTAAAAATATTCATACGACGGAACTGAACAATGCAGGGTTGGCCTCGGATTCACGAACCTATATCATTTTTATATATATTAACACATTGTAGTCAAACCAAATTTATATATTAATAGTGATATAATTGTTATGTTTAATGTATTAAATATATATATCATTTGTTTGTTAAAACTAATAATTGTACTAATATTAAAATGATATTTATAATGGTAAAATGATAATAGTGATAATACTTAATATTACTAATAAAAATAATAATGTTAAAAATTCTTTTAGTGATAAATATAATGATATTAATAATAATAACTGTAAAAATACTAATTTTACTATTAGAGATGTTTATGATAATAATTTTAATAATTATCTAATAACGATACTCATGATAATATTAATAATAATACTTACGTCAACATTAATAATACAAATAATTTTAAAATGATACTAATACTAATATTAACGAAAATACTAATAAGTTTTATTATTTTTATAATAGTACTAATTATAATATTCATAATACTAAAAATGTTACTAATAATAATAATAATATTCTTATTTATAATTATAATCATAATAATAATAATTATAACTAATACTTGCATGACAAAATTTATAATAATAAATACATTAGTAATATTAATAATAATTATAATAATAATTGTTATAATTATAATAATAATACATATATTAATATTAGTCATAATAATAACAATAATAACACTAATAACAATAATACTTATAATCATAATAATCATAACATTAATAATAATAATCATAATAATTACTAGTAATAATAATAATTATAGAAATAAAGTTAAGAGTGTATACCCCTGAAACTTTGCGTAAAAAGAAATCTTCCCAACGGGACTCGAACCCTTGACTCTCGCATACACACAAACACCCACGACCACTCTTTTGTTTCCTTATTTCCTGATTAATTCTCCCTCAAAAAAAATATGTATCCCATTTATCTATTGTTTCTCAATCTCCTTCTTCATAGTCACGACAATCAGAGTTCAAATTCAAACTAATCAAAGGTTTATTAATTAGTTTTAGAATTAAAATTTTATA
Source organism: Rutidosis leptorrhynchoides (assembly GCF_046630445.1). Classification (NCBI taxonomy): domain Eukaryota; kingdom Viridiplantae; phylum Streptophyta; class Magnoliopsida; order Asterales; family Asteraceae; genus Rutidosis; species Rutidosis leptorrhynchoides. Next base: position 271,241,203 of record NC_092333.1, on the reverse strand, counting down.
CAAAACATATGTTTGATAGTTGATTAAATTATTTAAAACACAAAAAAAAAAAAAAATCAAAGAACTAAAACCGTACGCTGTAGGCTTTTTATGAACTCAAAATCAAACTTCAATTTCTAGTTCGTTTTAGACTTTACCTTTAACATGAAATGGGTTACAAAACCTTTTTAGAAACTACCTGTATTATCAACTTGATCGGAAACATGAAAACGATTTCGAATTTCCTCAAAAACGAAAACGGTTGACTTTTGTTGACTCCAAAATTCGACTTCGATAGCTAAAATTGAGACTTGGGATTTTTCAGATAGTTTAAGTAAATGATTTAGAACGTTACTACATTAACACATTTTGTATTTGAAATCGAATTCGAGTTATGGCTAAAAAAGAAGGAAGAACAGAGATAAAACCTTTTATTTTCTGTTAAATTAAAGGATTGTGGTGCTAATTGGATGTCCAAGAGTGATTGAACGAATTATATTACATATGTTCGATCCTAATTTATTTGTATTGTGATTCGATTGGGACTTGTAACAACCTTGAGACATAAACGTACGAGCAGAAGAAAAAATAACAAGAGAATAAGAAAAAATAAATCTTGATTGTGACTGATTTTTGTTATATCTGATATTGAGTTCGTTTGGTACCCAAATCAGATACAGGAACATTAATCTAGAACAGTTTATATATATATATATATATATATATATATATATATATATATATATATATATAATTAATATTAATAATTAATAATTATATTAATAATAATAATTAATAATAATAATAATAAAAATAATAATACTCATGGAAATAATAATAATAATATTATTAATAATAATAAATTGTATTATTTTCTTATAATTATAGTAATATTGGTAATAATCATAATCTATGATATAAATAATAAGTCTTTATAATAATAATAAGAATAATAATAATAATAATCTTAATGATAATAATAATATCAAAATAATAATTAAGATCATGATTTTATTACTAGTTGTAATATTAATGTTATTAGAAATGCTAACTTATAATTATAACAATGATTTTTAATGTTACTAGTAATTATAAAAGTAATAATATTAATAAGAATAATAGTATTAAATACAATAACACAAGCATTTATATATATAACAAACTTTATATCTATATGTTATATATCTATATTATTGTCAATAATACTAATATTGATTTTTAACTATTGAAAATACTATAACAATTATATTTGATTTTTAAATTTTATTTTATATAATAAGATTATATATTACTAATCATATAATATGTAGTGATTATTTATAATATCGTATATTGAGTATTAATGTTAGATATCTTTTAGTTTAGTTTACATTATACATATATTATTAATTATATGTAGAAAATATATATAATATATATATTCATCATTCTTTATATATTTATTTGCACACAATTATTCGTGAATCGTCGAGCACAGTCAAAGGTCAAATGATATTATGAATATAGTTTACAAACTTTGTTACTCAATATTACAGACTTTGCTCATCGTGTCGAAATCAATTACGAATTAAGTTTAAATTTGGTCGGAAATTTTCGGGTCGTCACACCTATGATGAAAACAGTTACACGACTAGCTTTTAAGCGACAATACAACTAGATTAGGGCACCCTAAACACTTGAATGATATGAGTGATCCACTAGTGAGAAGCCAGGTCATTTATACTCTACATCTGAGAGGTGGAAAGTACGCCTTTTTTACCATGGACGCGATCGAAATCTAGCGACTAAACCATCGAAGTTTGAAACTTTTTATACTACTTTTGAAGGATTGATGACTTCTGGTCAAAGCATAATAAAAGAATCCAAGGGTTGGCGAGGGAGAATCTAGTAGAAATTAACCTTTTATTCCCGCTTTTTGCTTGAGGACAAGCAAAGCTATGTGTGGGGTATTTGATATCGGCCAAAAAGTCACGTTTTTACCCGATATTAAGCCCTAAATCAATAAAGATCCAAATTTTGACGAAAAAATAATCGCTTTGTCATTCAATTTTGCAGATTAAGTAATTACAAAGGCGATGCAAAAAGAATTAAGTAAATCGGAGCTAAAACAAATATTCTAAAGCGAAAACGGTGAAAGACAAGTTACGTCCCTAAAAACCAAGTTACGATCTAAGGAACAAACAAAATGATCCAAGCAAAAGAGAAAATCAGGCACCATACAGCCTGTCCACATCAGATACGGCATGCCAGCAAACGGGCACCAAAAACGGCTTGCCTTGGCAAACGGCCTGGCCATACGGCTTGCGAGCCGTATGCCATCAAACATTTGCCTATTTAAGGAGCCATTTGCATTCATTTTTACACACACTCAATTTTTACTAAAAATTAGATTTTCAAATATTTTAATTAGTTTTTAGAAGTAGCTAACTTAGATTTTCAAATATCTAGTTAGTTCCTTAACTGTGTGACCCAAACCTATTGCATGTTTTTGTTTGATTGTTGCCCTACGACTAAGTCATATAAACTGTTCAGGTATCTATTAGGTTTCTATCTGCTTTACTTTCAGTATATCAACTGTAATGATGTATAATGTTTATATTGGTATGATCTCATTAGTATGATGAAATGGTTGTTAGTTTACATTACTGTTTTTTCAACTTGACGGGACGGACTCCTTCCGTTAAGTGTTAACCCAACACGACACCTTATTATTCAGTAACCTAAACTGGTAACGGGGGTTAGGATTAGAGCTCAACTTACTAATAAGCCTAGTGATTTACTGAGGATAACAACTGAGGTATAGTTACCTTTCAATTATACAATCACGTGACATACTTTTCACTGCTCAACGAGAACTCCGAGAGTCTAGAGATAAGTAGGTTGTGTAATTGGCTCATTCAACTAGATCTACACCATTCTAATCATAGCTTTGACATAAACATAATTACTTTTCCCTAGCCGAAACTAATATCTTGGTCAACATTTTCCTGATCTGCACACTCCGGATATCCCTCCATCACCTTTACTTTTCCGTAATTAGGATTATTAGCATAAAACCAAGTACCATCTTTTATTTAGGTAATTTAACCAAAGAAAATTATCCACTTGATCTTCAATTCGTTAAACCATTCAAAAATACGACCCTAGGTTAACTTACACCTTCTACCTTAGAAAGTTAAAAGTAAATTTAGGCCACGTAAAATATAAAATAATAAACCACTGATTCTCTTCTAATAACGAATACTAACGTTTGTGACCTAACGACTTCGCATAAATACAAACCATCCAGTTTTTTCATATCAGTCATTAAGGTCAGGTCATGGCAGATGGTATCATGGAATGCGCTAGTGTTGACGGAATAACAAATTGTGAATAGAATCCACACGGTCTTATGAATAAGGGAGTTGTTCACAGATGGAGCATCTAATATTGACAGGGTCGACACGGGTCTAATTCTTATCAGTTTGGAAGGAGAAGAGCATACGTATGCTTTGCGTTTCATGTTCCCAGTATCTAACAATGAGGGAAAGTATGAACCATTGCTATTGGGTCTAAGGTTAGTAGAAAAAATGGAAATCTTGACGCTTCATCTTTTTGTAGATTCTCGGTTAGTGGAAAATCAGATGAATGGAACGTTTGAGGCATGAGATCCTGCTATGCAAAAATAGTTGGAACTACAAAGAGATATGGCCAACAATTTTAAAGCTTATTCGATATCCCAAATGTCGAGGACAAAGAACAAGAGAGTTGACGCACTCAGAAAACTGGCTTCGATGACATTCAGTCAAATTGCATGCTGATAGATTTGTATGCTAGCATCTTAAGGATTGACCAACCTAGGTTGTGATCAGGACTTGTCCATCTATATGAACATAGCTACTTCATATGATTCAGACCCCTGGTTATACTGTATCTGAAGATTCAATGAACTAGATATGGCTGGAGTTTTCGAGAGGCATCTAATGCGCTTTTAGGACACGAAACTTAGGAATTGAGACATGAATGACCTAGTATACCTATTGACTGTTCCAAAGAGACCTCTTAGGAGCTATTAAGATCTAGCTAGTGCCCTGAATGTATGACCCAAACCTATTGCATGTTCTTGTTTGATTATTGCCCTAGGATTAAGTCATATCAACTGTTTAGGCATCTGTTAGGTTTCTATCTGCTTTACATTCAGTATATCAACTGTAATGCTGTATAATGATTGATGTGCTTTGATCTCATTAGTATGATGAAATGGTTGTTAGTTTTCATTTAAGGTTTTGTCAAATTAACCCGACGGACTCCTTTTGTTTGTGATCAGTTTTCAATCAGCACGGCACGTTGTTATTCAGTTAACTAAACTAATAACGAGGGTTAGGATTAGAACTCAACTCGCTAATAAACCTAGTGCTTTACTAAGGATAACCTCCGAGGTATAGTTACATTTCAATTATACAACCACGTGACATACTTTTCACTACTCAACGAGAACTCTAAGAGCTTAGAGACAAGTAGGTCTGTGTAATTGGCTCATCCAACCAGATCCAAACCATTCCAATCATAGCTTTAATATCAACATAATTACCTTTTCCTAGCCTAACCTAATATCTCGGATAACATTTCTCTGATCTGCATACTCCGGACATCCTCCCACTTTATTTACTTTTCCGCAATTAGGACCTTTAGCTTAAACCAACTACTATCCTTAATCTAGGTAATTTAAATAAAAGATAATTATCCACTTGATCTTCAATTCGTTAAACCATTCAAAAACACGACCCTAGGTTAACTTATACCTTCTACATTAGAAAGTTAAAAGTAAATTTAGGCCCCGCACAATATAAGTAAAATAAACCACTGTCTGCTACCTTGATCAACTGAATCAGACGACTTGCGGCCTAACGACACCGTATAAATAAAACCGTCCGTTTCAGCCATATCAATTATTCTAAGATTTGTTTGATTAGGGGTTTGTATTTTGAAATGTTTAGAAAACACTTGTAATATAAACTAGCAAAATTGAAATGATTAAGTAACTATCAATATAATAAAAGCATGCACACTTGACTATTCCACTTGAAGCATTCAGATTATTCTTTTGTCTACTTAAGATCAAATTGTATTCATATTATGTGTTCTAGTATCCCTACTAGATGTTTTAATGATCAAATAAACACTTGAAAATTCCTATAAGCTTATATCAATAAGATATAGTTGAATTATGAGAATGCTATTAATACTTAACTTGAATTAAAGTCCCTGAAAACCCTTTGATAATCAAAATCCCTTAAGAAAACCAAACTCCACTATTTTGACTAAGGACCAATTGAAAACTAATCCAAACTAAGAACCCATTCCCTTGAATCCCCAGTTTGATTGTCTAGATCACCTAAGTGTTGAAGTACAAGTTGCTTCACTAATCAAATCCCCAAGAAAAGCTAGACAATTCATATAATCAAAGTAAAGCCCAAAACAAAGATACCAAAGGATCTTTAGCTAATTCGAACAACAAGGCTTAATCATCAACTCATAAATTCATCCAAACACAATCATAAACATAAATTTAGAAGAATACTTAGCAAACAAGCTTCATAATTAAGTGTACATAAAGGATCTAGACAAGCATGGCTAGAACAATCACAATACTAGTAATAAAAGTAGATTCAAACATTATTATGAATTATTAAAGATAAAATTGTACCAAACTATGAAATTACAACTTTGAGTTAGATGAAGAAGATAAAGAACAAAGCCCTAGATCTTGAGATAATCCCAAATCCAAGATGTAGATGATGAAATTTGATGAAAACTTAATGAAAAACCTAATTATTGAGCCGCAAACCCTAATTAACCTCAGCCTCTAACTACTTGATTCTAATTATGAGAAAAACCCACATCTCTTTATATTTATACTTCACTTAAAATCCTGCCTAGATTTCCCAATGGAACGTCGTTCTTGTTTAAGGAACGTCGTTCTTGTGCCCGATCAAATGGAATGTCATTTCATAATTAAGAATGTCGTTCCCAATTTAGTCTCTAAATTCACAAATTTTTTGTTTCGATTTTTTAACGCCTTTAAAACGATAGAATTTTTTTTTTTTTTTTTAAAAGGGGTGCCTGCCCAGGTCAAGGCAATTGCTGCGGCGCGGCTCCCTTCGTCACGGCGCGACATATAAAGGATTTTATGACACTTTTTAACAGCCGTTCTGTTACCAAAACATGACCAATGCCGCGGCGCGGCACCATTTGTCGCGGCGCGACATGACACGTGAGCTGGGACATTCCTGCAACTTAATAACAAAACCATATTTTTAACAATTCATCAATCCAAAACCCATTATAACAACATAATACATAACCAAACTTAGTTAAATCAGTTTCTTACACCGTCAAACGTCACGAGGATCTTTTAAACCACGAAAACGTGTTAACACATTTCAAAGTCATAATTTGGTCCCGAAAGCTTAACGACAACATAATTGACAATTACAAAGGACTCGGCGTTGGTAAGCGGTACCAATAGAGCTTGATTCTAAAAGAGACTTGCATTACCACTTAATCTAATGCCAATGCTCCGCTACCTTCAAACGGGTTCCTTACCTTCACGATGGCTTTTAGTTCCTAAAACATAAAACAACACGGGGGTAAGCTTTTACACTTAGTGAGTTATAGGCAAATAATAAAGCATAAAACATTGGGCATAAAAATCACATTACTCGTCTTTCAACCTAACGGTTGCTTACCTACTTTCGGATCCGACTCTTACTTACCATAGACATAACTTACTAGGCCAACCCTAGTAATCATGTCTAAGCTAACCATAGGCATACTCTTATGCCTAAGCTACCATAGTCTCATCTCATTCTCATAAACATACATAGACACTTAAAGTGTCTAAGCTAAATCATACCATAGGCAAGATTACTAGCAAAGTAATAATCTTGCCTAAGCTACACATCAACCATAGATACAATTATTAGGTGAATCTAATAATTCTATCTAAGCTACTCATCTAGTGCACTTAGTCGTTACTCTCTTGCACGGATGCAATCCGAGAACACTAAGCCACCCTTGACCCGCCCATTTTACCCCCTATAAACTCACCTTGATTAAACGGATTTCCTTGATCACTTGAGGCTCCTTTACCTTGATTAGCACCTATACATGAGCTAATCTCATCAATAACATAACTCAATCAAAATTACAACATTCATAAACTTTCACACCTTCATACACTTATACATTGCCTTAACCCCCTACATACTACCATACACACATAAACACTTACATACATAGCATTTTAACTTACCTTTTCCAATATAACAACATTATCAAGCCAACATCATTTCCTTAAACATGCAAATCTATAGTTCATCTCTTATAATCAAACTTGCAATGCTTTCAAGTATCTCAATAAACATTAAAAGTGCATAAATCCATTTTTATTACTAGCAACTCTAAATCATCAATTATCTAAATTTCATTACTTACAACAATAACAACAATTCATGTACAAACTTTCTCCTTCACAATTTGTAACTAAATCACATAAACATTTCATTGAGGCATTTCATCAAACACCTAGTGTGCATGACTTGATTCTAAGCTTGAACATCACCAAATTCACCACATTCATCTCATACACTCAAAATGCAAGTTCATTCATGAACTTACTTCCACAATTACTAACAATTTCATTTTAAATCATTCAAGTGTGCACATTTTCAACATACAGCAACTTTTAAGCTTAAGATTCATCACAAACACCCAATATTAGTAATACATAGACATAGAAATTCATACCTTGTCTATAAGAGTTCAAGAACCCTAATTGTGCACAAAAAAGAGAAATTTGAAGAATTAAGACTTGCTAGGGTGATTAGAGTGCCTTAGATTTCACTAATTTATAATTGCATGGGCACAATTTCATCAATTGAGGTTCTCCTCTTCCTCCTCCTTGTTGTGTCGACACACATCACACACACAAACACTTCCTGTAATTTTTTTGCAACTAAATAAAAATTCTGCATTTTTACTTCTTTTATTAAAATAACTTTGTCATATTTGCACTTTCTACCCTCCCCACCAAAACTCTATAATGGGAGGTCCTTAATTCTAACTTTTCATCTCTAGTCCCTTCCAACTTAACTAACAAACATTAACTCTTGTCCATTTATTTTACTAAATCATACCATCTATAAATATAATAATAAAATTACATAAAATAATACCTTAATTAATTGGGATGTTACAACTCTCCCCCTCTTGGATTGTTCGCGTCCTCGCGAACCATTCTTGATGCAACGATGGATAATACTTCATAAGCCATTCTTCGGGTTCCCATGTACATTCGGAACCCTTTCTAAATTGCCATAACACTTTCAATAATAAGACCGACTTATTCCTCAATTGCTTAACCTTTTGATCCAAAATCTTTATTGGCTTTTCTGCATCTCTTAACTTATCATCAACCTCAATCTCATCCAATGGAACATAAGTTGATTCATCCGCCAAACACTTTCGTAATTGTGACACATGAAACGTGTCCTGAATATTACTCAATTCATCGCGTAAGGCCAAACGATAGGCTACCTTCCCGACTTTTGCAACTATCTCAAATGGTCCCACAAATCTTGGACCTAATTTTCCCCTTTTTCTAAGATGAATGATACCCTTCCACGGGGAAACTTTAAGCAATACTTTATCGCCCACTTGAAATTCTATCAGTTTCCTTCTTTTATCCACATAAGACTTTTGTCGATCTTGTGCCGCCTTCATTCTTTCACAAATTTGATCTATCATTTCAGTGGTTTGTTGTACAACTTCCGTGCTTCCTAATTTCCTTTGACCCACTTCACCCCAACATATTGGAGTTCTACACCTCCTTCCATACAACATATCATAAGGCGCCATTCCGATGGTAGAATGATAACTATTATTATACGAAAATTCAACTAAAGGTAAGTGAGTATCCCAACTACCACCAAAATCAATGACGCACGCCCTTAACATATCCTTAAGAGCTTGTATAGTTCGCTCACTTTGACTATCCGTCTGTGGGTGAAACGCGGTACTCACATGCAACTTAGTGCCCATCTCTTCTTGAAACTTTCTCCAATAATATGAGGTAAATCGAGTGTCACGGTCCGAAACAATGGAGACCAGTACTCCATGTCTTGAAACAACCTCTTTCATATACAATTTAGACATTACTTCCGACGATGAAGCTTCTCTTATTGCCAAAAATAACGCGCTCTTAGTCAGTCTATCAACAATAACCCAAATGGCGTCGTGTTGTCGAGGAATCTTAGGCAACTTAGTCACTAAATCCATTGTAATGTGTTCCCATATCCAAACCGGTACTTCTAATGGTTGTAACTTACCGTAAGGGATTTGATGATTAGCCTTCACTTGAAGACAAGCAAGATATTTATGCACATACTTAACTATATCCCTCTTCATTCCCGGCCACCAATAGTCTTTCCTTAGATCTCTATACATTTTCGTAGCACCGGGGTGAATCGAATACTTAGATTTGTGATCTAAGTCAAGGAGCTCACTCCTAACATCACTTTATAAAGGTACCCAAATTCTTCCATATCTATGCCTCAAACCACGAGAATCTACCACAAAATCATCAACTCGCCCCTTGATCCTTTCTTTTCTCACATTTTCGGTGAATAAAGCTTCACCTTGTGCTAATCGGATACTATCAAATATTTGAGGTGATATTACCATAGCCAAACTTGTTATCTTAATCGGTTGGTGACTCGACTTCCTACTAAGAGCATCCGCCACCACATTAGCCTTCCCGGGGTGATACAAAATTTCACAATCATAATCTTTCACCAAGTTGAGCCCTCTCCTTTGTCTATCATTTAAATCTCTTTGATCGAATAAATACTTCAAGTTCTTATGATTGGTATAAATAGAGAAGTTAACACCATAAAGATAATGATGCCAAATTTTCAAAGCAAAAACTACGGCCGTTAATTCTAAATCATGGGTGGGATAATGCTTTTCATGTTCCTTCAATTGTCGGGAAGCATAAGCTATGACTTTTCCATTTTGCATTAACACACACCCTAAACCTTTCTTAGAAGCATCGCAATAAACCGTCATATTCTCATTCCCTTTCGGTAAAACTAGTATAGGAGCTTGAACAAGTTTCTCCTTAAGGAGTTGAAACGCTTGTTCTTGTTTTTCTTCCCATCTCCATGGCACACTTTTACGAGTCAACTTTGTGAGTGGGGTGGCTATTCTAGAAAATCTTGTATAAACCGTCGATAATACCCCGCTAAACCTAGAAAACTCCTAACTTCGGTGGGGTTCGTAGGTGGTTCCCATCTCATTATCGCCTCAATCTTTACAGGATCAACACAAATACCCTTCTTATTAATGACATGTCCCAAAAATTGGACTTCACGAAGCCAAAACTCGCATTTAGAGAACTTAGCGAACAACTTTTCTCTCTTTAAAGTCTCTAATACTTGTCGTAAATGCACCGCATGTTCCTCTTCCCCTCTAGAATACATCAAAATATCATCAATAAATACAATCACAAACCTATCGAGCATCGGTCGACAAACCCTATTCATCAAATCCATAAACGCGGCCGGAGCATTAGTTAACCCAAAAGGCATAACCACGAATTCATAATTACCATACCTCGTACGAAAAGCTGTTTTAGGGATATCTTCTTCCCTCACCTTTAATTGATGATAACCCGACCTTAGATCTATCTTTGAAAAGAAACATGTACCTTGTAATTGATCAAACAAATCATCTATCCTTTGCAATGGATATTTATTCTTAATAGTGACCTTATTCAATTCACGATAATCTACGCACATTCTCATTGTCCCATCCTTCTTTTTCACAAACAAAACCGGAGCTCCCCAAGGTGAGCTACTAGGACGTATAAAACCCTTATCTATCAAATCTTGTAGTTGAGTCATCATTTCTCTCATTTCCGACGGGGCTAATCGATAAGGAGCTTTGGCAATTGGCGTGGCTCCGGGAATTAAATCTATTCTAAACTCTACCTCTCGTTCGGGAGGTACACCGGGTAACTCATTCGGAAATACATCCAGAAACTCATTAACTATCGGAACATCACTTATTTCGACAACCTTCTTCGAATTATCAACCACATGTGCCAAGAACGCACAACACCCATGAGACAAAAATCTTTTAGCCCTAGCATACGTACATATAGGAATAGCACGCCTAGCCCGTTCCCCATAAATCCATATAACTTTCCCACTTGGTGATTGAACTAACACAATTTTCTTACGACACAAAATTATCCCTTCATTGTCATCTAACCAATCCATTCCCACAATTACTTGAAATTCTCCCATATGCATGGGTATCAAATCTATGACAAAATTTTCATCATCCAAAATAATTTCACATCCCTTAATGATACTATACACCATAACGGTTTTATTATCCGCTATCTCAACCTCTAAAGGATGCTCTAACATACTTGAGGTCATGTCAAAATGTTTACAAAAAGAATAAGAAACAAACGACCGCATAGCACCGGAATCAAACAAAACATGCGTAGGTAAAGAGTTTACAATAAAGGTACCTGACACCACATTTTGGGACTCCTTCGCTTCAAGTGCGGTAATCTGATGAGCTCGGGCTCTTGGTCGGCTTTCACTAGTCTTTGGTTCCTTTTTAACCTCTTTCTTAACACTACCACTTGCCAAGTCTTTCTTATACTCTGGACACTCGGCTTGAAAATGACCCTTTTCAAAACAATAGTAACATTGTTTTCCCTTCTTAGGACACTCGGCTGCTCTATGACCCGGCTTCCCACATGAATAACAATCAGTAGTACCCGCTTTACACTCACCCGCATGATTCTTACCACATCTATTACATAACTTCACTTCTTTACCACCACTCTTTCCTGACATGAAACCCCCTTTTGACTTGTGAGGAGATTCAGAATTAAACTTGCCCTTCTTCGGGCTCATACTTTGCGTTGACTTTGAATCTTGATCTAACTTTCGCTTAAACGCTGCTTTCTTCCTAAGTTCATGTTCCCTCACAAGAGCCCTATTCATCAAGTGTTCTTATCAATTAACTCACTTATTTCGGGGTTTAACTTCTCATGATAGTGATCCAACATCAACTTGGGACTTGAAACATAGTCCGGGCAAAACCGGGACTTATCATTAAACTCGGCATTAAACTCGGTCACTGGTTTACTTCCATGTTCGATATTCATAAATTCGGATTTCAACCTACTAACTTCGGCGGGTGGAGAAAATTGAGTCATAAACATTTCACAAAATTTATCCCACGAAAAACTTGTTGCCACATCTCGCCCATGTGACTTAACTATGAAATTCAACCATTCATAACCACTTCCCTTCATTTGGTGAGCCGCGTAAATTACTTTTAAATGCTCGGGGCATTCACACAACATAAAAGTTTCCTCAATCTCATCAATCCACCTTTGACTAACAATTGGGTCAACCTTACCATGAAACTCCGGTGGATGACAATTAGCAAAATTCTTATACTCAAAACGATCATCTTTTCTTCTCGGGGCTTCTACTTCTTCCTGTCTTACCCCACTTCCCCCTTCTCCTCTTAAGGTAGCGTTATTGGTCATAAGAGTCTTTAACTTTTCGTCAAATTGATCGTTAATCAACGTCTTAATCTTCTCTAAGAGGGTTGGGGTGTATCGTATCAAAGCTTGTCCTATTTATCCCAATATATCGTTTGGAAAAGTAACCTTATCGGATTCATTTTGTGAGCCTTCAATAGACTCCATTGATGGGTGTAGACGTACTCATCATCCTCATCATTACCTCTGTTTGGGGATACGATAGCCATTCTAAAACAAAACACTCAACTCATTAGTTTAAATACCTGCATCATTATTTATCATAACCAAGCAAACCAAAAGAATTCCTAACTCAATTCACCATGACCATAGTAGACGTTCATGCGTACTATAATGAAGTAATTGATGGTATTTCGTATGCCCGAGAGACATATTAAATTAACGTGGCCACTATGTTATGATCCAAGTCGGGTCATACCCGATAACAAGCTTACCAACACTTTATATGTATTTATTTTAACGGTTGGTTTGTTAAATAAATACGCGACACTTGAACTTTAGAAAATCGGTTTTCTAAATTATAATCACTTGAGATAAATTATTTGGATAATTTATATATGATGTGGATTTAATTATTTATAGGTTTAAATAATTATGTTATGTTATATTTTATAAAATGATTTATAATATTATTGCAAGTAACAAATACATTTTATTTTATACAAGTTTTATAAAACTTGTAACAAGTTTTATAAAACATTCTTGTTATAAAATAACTGATGGATGGGCAGTTTTTGGGACTCCAAGACAAGTCCCATGCTTGTTGATTCTTGTTACTTTTGATACATATATTCTTAAGTGCATGCTTAACTAGGTGCACTAAGACTTGACTCTTTTGTGGAGTGAATACACATCAAAAATATAAAAGAAAACTGCACAGAATTCAGCTTGCTAGGAGCCTGCTTCCGTGAGCTTTTCATGGTCAAAAGGAGTTCAAAACTTGATCTTTGAAAGCTCTAATCAAGTATCATTAAATCCTAACTAAAGTACTAGGTGTTGGAGGTTGGCTTGGGGTATTATCTCTTGAGGTTTCATTGTTTTGAGGCTTCATTCAACATCATCTTTGGAGCTTGCTGCTGTCCAGTTTTTTGGGTGTAAAAGGAGTGGGTTCCAAGCTTAGTTTGCTAGCTCATTAAGGTTCTAAAGCCTAACCATATCAAGGGTGTATTGGTGCATTGTTCCATCATCTTGCAACCTTGTAAACTACCCTCAATTTATTTGAGGAGGTACTATTTCTTCCTTAATCTTAATTGTAAGTATATTTGAAGACTTGATATCTACTTGGAATTCAAATAAATGGTTAAATATATACATTTGTTTTCTTAATAAATTATGCTTCCGCTTGCTATATATCTTACTAAATTGGTTTAGTAATTATGTTAACATTAAGAACATGTTGTTATATTGAATTCCAACAATGGTATCTAGAGCCGAGGTCTTTGGAATATGCTTCTTATATGGTTTATAAACCCATGAATTTTGTAATATATAAACATGCATGAAAGTAGATTACAAAAACTTTTCGGGTTTGGAGGGTTGCTTGGTTTGGCCAAATTCTTGGACACCCAAAATGGGTTTTGGGTTGTTCCATTTTGGTCATATTTGTTGTTCACAATCATAGCCACGACCTTGTGTTTGAATGGATATTCGTTTGGTTGATTTATTTATTCATTTAGTTTGTAATAATTTATTCAATTTGGTTTGTAATAATTATTCATTTGGTTATGTAATTTATTTTATATTTGGTATGTAAATAGATTAGGTTGTATTTTCTTTTTTTAGACAAAATGTATTAGGATATATTTTGTAAAATGATGAAGATGATGAAGACTTGAAGAACACATGAAGAAGTATTTGGATGCAACATTAAGTGGGAGATTTAAAATCTCCTACTTTGTGTTATAATCCCTTTATCGGTGGCATTTGTTTTCGGCTAAACAAATGTCCACCAAAATGGCTTGATTGTGAACATATGGTTTTGCATGCGTGGTTGTTTTGTATGATTATGTGGATTGTATGTTTGTATGCTACAAGTTAATCACTCAAGTCGACAACTAGAAAATGGCAATTTAATTGGTTAAATTATAACATTATTAACGACATGCAAAACGACAATTTAAATGGTTAAATTAAAAATGGCTAAAAGGACATTAATAATAGGTTATTAAGAACATGATAAGGATCATATATATAAATGGTTTATATTAAGTAATTGGCTAAAATTACAAGACTTGAAAATGGATTTCAAATGAACCATACACTAAATGCATGTTGGTGTATGGCATAAATGTTTTCTTAAACTAGAATTAACGAAAACTTAAAATCCCTTAATCGACAAGGTAAATAAGTTTAACGCCATCCTTTTGTGGGACACTTAAACATAGTAGGGAACTCATAATGGGATAAAGGTCACCTAACCGTTATGAGCTAACTAATATGGTTAAGGTAAAATTCGCATGCTTGTGGGATAAAGGTCACCTAACCACTTGTATGTTAATTTTACATGTTTACACAAGTAGGACGACTTGATTTGGGAATCATGAACTTAGGGTCACCGAAGCATGAGGAACAAATAGGCGTTGATGGGATAAATATGCCATGCAAAAGGATTGCATGATCCCATAATTTAGAAGTTGCAAAAGGATTGCAATTGTCATATAAATGACTACCTAACTAAATCAAATAACGGGATAAAGGTCACCTAACCAAAATTTGATTTACCGCTGGATTCTAATATTTAATAAGTCAATTAAAATTTAATAGGGTATTGTTTATTAAATTTAAAATCGATACTTAAATGAACTTTGTTAAATTTTGTAGATCGTCGCCAATAACAACAACATGCAAAACGCACCTATTAACTTGAACAACCTATCGTTAAGGTCTCTCCTTGAGAAAGACAAACTCAACCATACGAACTTTATGGATTGGTTCCGCAATCTTAGGATTGTCCTCAAACTTGAGGATAAGGCGTATGTTTTGGAAGACCCCATTCCCGATCAACCTGACGAGGATGATACGGAAGGCATGGCTTATTGGGATAAGTATTGCGCCGATTCGGTGCAAGTCGCTTGCCTAATGCTTGGGACTATGATACCCGACCTCCAAAAGGATCTCGAGCATCATACTGCATACGATATGATCACGCAATTGAAGGAGATGTTCCTTCAACAAGCACGTGTCGAGCGCTTCGAGATCGTTCGAGCGCTTCATGCATGTCGTATGGACGACTCCCAACCCGTTTCATCTTATGTCCTTAAGATGAAAAGCTTCATTGATCGCGCAAACCGTCTTAATCTCAACATATCTAATGAGCTAGCCACGGATCTTATCCTAAACTCCTTGTCAAAGAGGTTTGACCAATTTGTAATTAATTAAAATATGAATGGGATGGATAAGACCATTGGAGAACTTCATGGCATGCTTAGGATGGCGGAAACTAGCATGGGTAAGAGGGCTTCACCCGTGCTAATGATCAATGATGGTGGATCCAAAGGTAACAACACCTCTAAGCCAAAGGCGGCTAAGAGGAAAGGACCCGCCCATCAAGGCAAGGGAAATGGGAGGATGGTTACCCCAACCAAAAACAAGAACAAGAAGCAAAAGGTTACCGGACAAGCAAACTCCAAGGAAGACCCGTGCTTCGGTTGCGGTGAAATGGGTCACTGGAAACGCAACTGCCCAGTCTACCTAAAGGAGTTGAAGGAAAAGAGGGATGCGGGGCAAACCTCAGGTAATATATATATGGTATATATAGAGCTTAGTATTACTTCTTCTAATAAATGGGTATTAGACACTGGATGTGGAACTCACATTTGCAATTCTTTGCAGGGGTTCAAAAGAAGTAGCAAGCAAACGGGAACATCAAGTCTCTTTATGGGTAATGGAGCCAAAGTGCAAGTGAAGGCTCAAGGAGACTTTGTATTAAAGCTTCCAAGTGGTTTGGAACTTATTTTGAACAATGTTTTGTATGCACCGGATTTATGTCGAAACATTATTTCAGTTTCCCGTTTAAAACAATGTGGTTTTTATCTTAATTTTGTTAATGTTGATATCCACGTTTATTTAGATAATGTATTCTATTTTAAGGCTTCGCCTTCAAATGGAATTTATGAATTGGTTCATGATGACACATCATCTAGTAGCTCAATATACCATACTAGCACCAAGAAACTCAAAAGTTATTTGAGTGATTCCTACTAATGCATTGTCGCCTTGGTCACATAAACAAGAACCGAATGCATACACTTCAAAAGAATGGACTTTTGAAATCAAATGAACTAGATTCGTTTGATGTATGTGAGTCTTGTTTACAAGGCAAAATGACTAAAGCACCTTTCAAAGGGACCTATGAAAGGGCTAAGGACTTATTGGGATTAATACATTCGGATGTATGTGGACCCTTTAAGCCCATAACTAGGAATGGTGAAAGATACTTCGTTACTTTCATTGATGACTTCAGCCATTTCGGATATGTCTACTTGTTAAGACATAAGGACGAAACTTTTGAAGCATTCAAAGAGTATCAAAATGAAGTACAAAATCAACTCAATAAGACAATCAAGGTACTTCGTACCGATAGAGGAGGTGAATACCTAAGCGATGCTTTCCAAGATCATCTTAGAAGTTGTGGGATTATCTCGCAACTCACTCCTCCTGGAACACCCCAACTGAATGGAGTTTCCGAAAGGAGGAACCGAACCCTAATGGATATGGTTCGATCTATGATGGCTAGAAGCTCATTACCTCTATCATTTTGGGGTTATTGTCTATGCTCCGCGGCTCGTATTTTAAATATGGCCCCAACCAAGAAAGTGGAATGAACACCTCATGAGATGTGGTTTGGAAAACCTCCATCTCTATCATACTTAAAGGTATGGGGATGTGAAGCTTACCCTAAGCGTTACGTCCCTAATAAGTTGAATGCTCGATCCACGGAGTGTATCTTCATAGGATATCCCAAGGATGATATGGGATATTATTTCTATGATCCATCCGAGCAGAATGTATTTGTTGCTCGGAAGGCGGAATTCCTTGAAAATAAGTTCCTAATGGAAGTAAATAGTGAAAGGAAGATAGATCTTGAGGAGGTTCAAGATCAAGTAGATGATACACAATTGGCTGACACTAGCACTCAATATGAAAATGTTGAGAGTGATCAAATGGATGATCAAAATACACAAGACGTTCGCAGATCTGGTAGGATTAGTAATCCTCCTGAGAGATATGGGTTTCTCATGGATGGTTGCTATGTGGTTGATTTGGATGAGCCAACAAACTACCATGATGCTTTATCAAGGATTGATAAGGATAAATGGCAGGAAGCCATGAACGCTGAGATGCAATCCATGTATGACAACCAAGTTTGGGAACTTGTTGAACAACCTACTGGCTCAAGGCTAGTTGATTGTAAATGGCTTTTCAAAATGAAAACCGACATACATGGAAACTTGGATACATATAAAGCTAGACTTGTAGCAAAAGGTTTCACTCAAACTCAAGGGGTTGACTATGATGAAACTTTTTCTCCTGTGGCAATGCTAAAGTCTATTAGGATATTACTTTCCATTGCTGCTCATTATGATTATGAAATATGGCAAATGGATGTCAAGACCGCTTTCCTAAATGGACATCTTGAGGAAGATGTCTATATGGTTCAGCCTGAAGGTTTTGTTGATCCGAAGTGTCCTAAAAGGGTATGCAAGTTAAAGAAGTCAATCTACGGATTGAAACAAGCATCTAGAATGTGGAATCATCGTTTTAATGAGGAAGCCAAGAAATTTGGCTTCATTAAAAATGGTGATGAAGCTTGTGTATACAAGAAGGCTAGTGGGAGCACAATCATGTTCCTTGTACTATATGTGGATGATATATTGTTATTTGGAAATGATATTCCGGAAATGCAAAGTGTTAAAACTTGGCTAAGTAAATGCTTCTCCATTAAGGATCTTGGAGAAGCACAATATGTTTTGGGGATTGGGATCTACAGGGATAGATCCAAGAAATTGATAGGTTTGAATCAAAGTGCATACATTGAAAAGATCTTGAAAAGGTTCAAGATGGAGAACTCTAAGAAATGTTAAGTACCTATTCAAAGAGGAACACTCCTTAGTTCATCTCAGTGTCCCACCACGAAAGATGAACAGGAGAGAATGAAGAAAGTCCCATATGCGTCTGCTATTGGGTCAATCATGTATCCAATGATATGCACTAGACCGGATGTGTCATGCGCTCTTAGCTTGACAAGTAGATACCAGAATAACCCAGGAAACAGTCATTGGATTGCGGTTAAAAGTATATTGAAATACCTTAGGAGGACTAAAGATATGTTTCTTATATACGGGTCTGGTGAGGAGGAACTCGCTGTAAAAGGTTACGTGGACGCGAGTTTCCAAACTGATCGAGATGATTCTCGATCACAATCCGGTTATGTCTTCACGTTAAACGGAGGTGCAGTCTCTTGGAAGAGTTTAAAACAGGATGTTGTTGCTTTATCCACTACAGAGTCGGAGTACATCGCCGCATCATTGGCAGCTCAGGAAGCTGCATGGATGAAGAAATTCATCGATGACTTAGGAGTAGTCCCTTCCATTCAGGACCCTCTTGAGATCTTTTGTGACAACGAGGGTGCGATTGCTCAAATCAAGGAACCTCGTGCTCACCAAAAGACCCGTCACATTGAGCGGAGATTTAACTACATAAGGGATGAAGTTGAAAAGGGAAAGATATGTATTCGCAAAGTTCACACAGATCTTAATATAGCGGATCCTCTCACGAAGCTCTTACATGGAGAAAAACATACTGGACATGTTTGTGCATTAGGGCTTCGATATTCTAGTGATTGGTCATGATCTGTTTTTAAGTATTGTAACGGAACGAAATTGTTCAAACTCATTAATATAATTATGGTATTAATTTATTTTGAGTCAAGTTCTTATTTTGCATATTTTATCCATGAATAAGTAATTATTCTAAACTCCGTAGTCGATCGTATTTGTGGGAACAAGTGTGAGGTTTAGACTATTATGAACTTGGATTGGTATACATTCACGAGATGATTGTGGGGCAAGGTTGCAACCAAGGTTCATAGATATTTGTGGGATACAAATATTGGAAGACCCGCCCTCAAGATTTACTAAATGGAGCCTTTGTGGTTGATCACATGTAGTCTTGAGTAAAGGCGAATATCATTGTATCCTCTGACCTGAGATACAGATTGGGTTCGGATATTCACTAAGTATTATGCCTTGATTCTTTCCTTCGCTATTCTGAAATATGGTTGTTCATAAGGAAGAGCTCAGGTGTAATACAAAGTATATATCTGGGACATATGTAATCAAGATGGAATTTGTCCCTCTTATTCGTTGAGAGTTAGATGTCTAAGGCCTGATAAAGTTAAATCTAAAAGAGAGTGATCACTCTGTGTCTCTTGGATTTATTATGACATCTAGGATGAACGGATAGAATGAAAGATTCACCTATTCATATTCGAGATGGGAACTTGAAAGGGATGATGTTATTGAATGGCAAAAGTCATAACATATTGGGGGTGATGGACGGTCGTTAGGTGGTATCCATCACTTGCATTAATTTCTTATGTTTCTCATGCAAGTGGGAGATTGATGGTATTTCGTATGCCCGAGAGACATATTAAATTAACGTGGCCACTATGTTATGATCCAAGTCGGGTCATACCCAATAACAAGCTTACCAACACTTTATATGTATTTATTTTAACAGTTGGATAGTTAAATAAATACGCGACACTTGAACTTTAGAAAATCGGGTTTCTAAATTATAATCACTTGAGATAAATTATTTGGATAATTTATATATGATGTGGATTTAATTATTTATAGGTTTAAATAATTATGTTATGTTATATTTTATAAAATGATTTATAATATTATTGCAAGTAACAAATACATTTTATTTTATACAAGTTTTATAAAACTTGTAACAAGTTTTATAAAACATTCTTGTTATAAAATAATGGATGGATGGGCAGTTTTTGATACTCCAAGACAAGTCCCATGCTTGTTGATTCTTGTTATTTTTGATACATATATTCTTAAGTGCATGCTTAACTAGGTGCACTAAGACTTGACTCTTTTGTGGAGTGAATACACATCAAAAATATAAAAGAAAACTGCACATAATTCAGCTTGCTAGGAGCCTCCTGCCGTGAGCTTTTCATGGTCAAAAGGAGTTCAAAACTTGATCTTTGAAAGCTCTAATAAAGTGTCATTAAATCCTAACTAAAGTACTAGGCGTTGGAGGTTGGCTTAGGGTATTATCTCTTGAGGTTTCATTGTTTTGAGGCTTCATTCAACATCATCTTTGGAGCTTGCTGCTGTCTAGTTTTTTGGGTGTAAAAGGAGTGGGTTCCAAGCTTAGTTTGCTAGCTCATTAAGGTTCTAAAGCCTAACCATATCAAGGGTGTATTGGTGCATTGTTCCATCATCTTGCAACCTTGTAAACTACCCTCAATTTATTTGAGGAGGTACTATTTCTTCCTTAATCTTAATTGTAAGTATATTTCAAGACTTGATATCTACTTGGAATTCAAATAAATGGTTAAATATATACATTTGTTTTCTTAATAAATCATGCTTCCGCTTGCTATATATCTTACTAAATTGGTTTAGTAATTATGTTAACATTAAGAACATGTTGTTATATTGAATTCCAACAGTAATGACAATGGCCTGTTGTCATTACACCATCTCATTACGCATTTAATCCATTATGACTCATGGTTAATGAGTATTAAACTCCTTACTTAAGTCAACTATGATCTTAGCATACACTACAAGTCTCGTCAACGACTCTATCCTATGGAGCATGGCACAATCATTCGACCTTAACATTCATGCAAGTCCTAAACCGCTTATCCTTTAACAACAATGGTTTAAGCCTAGATAATCCCTATCGTGGGTTATCCAAGTCCCTTAAACCATAGCTCTGATACCAACTTTTAACGCCTTTAAAACGATAGAATTTTTTTTTTTTAAAAGGGGTGCGTGCCCAGGTCAAGGCAATTTCCGCGGCGCGGCTCTCTTCGTCGCGGCGCGACATATAAAGGATTTTATGACACTTTTTAACAGCCGTTCTGTTGCCAAAACATGACCAATGCCGCGTCGCGGCACCATTTGTCGCGGCGCGACATTACACGTGAGCTGGGACATTCCTACAACTTAATAACAAAACCATATTTTTAACAATTCATCAATCCAAAACCCATTATAACAACATAATACATAACCAAACTTAGTTAAATCAGTTTCTTACACCTTCAAACGTCACAAGGATCTTATAAACCACGAAAACGTGTTAACACATTTCAAAGTCATAATTTGGTCCCGAAAGCTTAACGACAACATAATTGACAATTACAAAGGACTCAGCGTTGGTAAGCGGTACCAATAGAGCTTGATTCTAAAAGAGACTTGCATTACCACTTACTCTAATGCCAATGCTCCGCTACCTTCAAACGGGTTCCTTACCTTCACGATGGCTTTTAGTTCCTAAAACATAAAACAACACAGGGGTAAGCTTTTACACTTAGTGAGTTATAGGCGAATAATAAAGCATAAAACATTGGGCATAAAAATCACATTACTCGTCTTTCAACCTAACGGTTGCTTACTTACTTTCGGATCCGACTCTTACTTACCATAGACATAACTTACTAGGCCAACCCTAGTAATCATGTTTAAGCTAACCATAGGCATACTCTTATGCCTAAGCTACCATAGTCTCATCTCATTCTCATAAACATACATAGACACTTAAAGTGTCTAAGCTAAATCATACCATAGGCAAGATTACTAGCAAAGTAATAATCTTGCCAAAGCTACACATCAACCATAGATATAATTATTAGGTGAACCTAATAATTCTATCTAAGCTACTCATCTAGTGCACTTAGTCGTTACTCTCTTGCACGGATGCAATCCGAGAACACTAAGCCACCCTTGACCCGCCCATTTTACCCCCTATAAACTCACCTTGATTAAACGGATTTCCTTGATCACTTGAGGCTCCTTTACCTTGATTAGCACCTATACATGAGCTAATCTCATCAATAACATAACTCAATCAAAATTACAACATTCATAAACTTTCACACCTTCATACACTTATACATTGCCTTAACCCCCTACATACTACCATACACACATAAACACTTACATACATAGCATTTTAACTTACCTTTTCCAATATAACAATATTATCAAGCCAACATCATTTCCTTAAACATATAAATCTCTAGTTCATCTCTTATAATCAAACTTGCAATTCTTTCAAGTATCTCAATAAACATTAAAAGTGCATAAATCCATTTTTATTACTAGCAACTCTAAATCATCAATTATCCAAATTTCATTACTTACAACAATAATAACAATTCATGTACAAACTTTCTCCTTCACAATTTGTAACTAAATCACATAAACATTTCATTGAGGCATTTCATCAAACACCTAGTGTGCATGACTTGATTCTAAGCTTGAACATCACCAAATTCACCACATTCATCTCATACACTCAAAATGCAAGTTCATTCATGAACTTACTTCCACAATTACTAACAATTTCGTTTTAAATCATTCAAGTGTGTACATTTTCAACATACAACAACTTTTAAGCTTAAGATTCATCACAAACACCCAATATTAGTAATACATAGACATAGAAATTCATACCTTATCTTTAAGAGTTCAAGAACCCTAATTGTGCACAAAGAAGAGAAATTTGAAGAATTAAGACTTGCTAGGGTGATTAGAGTGCCTTAGATTTCACTAATTTATAATTGCATGGGCACAATTTCATCAATTGAGGTTCTCCTCTTCCTCCTCCTTGTTGTGTCGACACACAGCATACACACAAACACTTCCTGTAATTTTTTTGCAACTAAAAAAAAATTCTGCATTTTTACTTCTTTTATGAAAATAACTTTGTCATATTTGCACTTTCTACCCTCCCTACCAAAACTCTATAATGGGAGGTCCTTAATTCTAACTTTTCATCTCTTGTCCCTTCCAACTTAACTAACAAACATTAACTCTTGTCCATTTATTTTACTAAATCATACCATCTATAAATATAATAATAAAATTACATAAAATAATACCTTTATTAATTGGGATGTTACAGATTTTCTTCACTTCCTTTGCAATGGAATGTCGTTCTTAGGTTTAGAACGCCCTTTTCTCTAGGTGGAACATCATTCATTGATTTTGAACGTTGTTCTGGTTAGTGGAACGCCGTTCCCTTGTTATGGAACGTCGTTCTTGGGCAATTTTCAGCACTTTGCAGTTTTCTTGATCTTTTTCACACTTATTGGTCAATTTTCCACCAATTTCATACTTAGAATTGCAGCCATGCCTAGAACGCGACTTTACACAATTTCATCACTTTAGAACGCATCAAGATCAAAACCCGGGTGAAACGAGGGAGATACTCTGTTAAGAAACATAGTGAAAATGCGCAATATCAAACCCCCTACATTTGAACCTTGCTTGTCCTCAAGCAAGCATAAAAATAGACAAGACTTGGAAAAATGCCTCTCGCAAATAGTAGCATGCTAATGATCAAAAACCAAAGTGCAATAATTGGGCAATAACGAATACCTCTATGAATATGCACTTTGAAGGCTCAAATGATCTCCCAAGACTTATGCTTGCCAAGGATCATGCATTGACCTCTTTTTCTTCTTTCAAACACTATCAAAAGCTCAAACTTAATGTGTTCCACCAAGCTTCATCTCTACCATGGGTAATGGTGGGGTGGAAATCCTTGACCATGTCTTCAATCTAAACCTCAATAGATACACCACTCCCCCAAATGAAGCTCCATTTCTTCAATCACCCTTTATTCAAGCCTAACTAACATCTCCATCCTAAAAAATGGATCAAATAAACCAAATTTTTCTCCCTAGAAAGGCTTTAATTACAAATATCCACAAGATTTCACAATCAAGTTGAAATAGATCAAGAATTGACATTTTTGTTTCGGTTTCGGTGGTTAGGGTTTTGGTTTGTGATGATGCTCTCAATAGGAATGACTCAAAAATCTAACTTGCTAACCACTCCCCAGCAGCGCCGCCAAAAAGTTGGATGTTGCTTGCATAAACATGATTTCTTTTAGATTTATAATTGAATTAAAGGTGGACTCGACTATGTGACAAGATCTTGAGAAACAATGACTCAGTAGTTGCTAGTTTAATTGATGAAAACTCAATCATCCTAAGATTAGTTTGATTGGGGGTTTGTATTTTAAAAAGTTTAGATAACACTTGTAATATAAACTAGCATTATTGAAATGATTAAGACACTATCAATATAATAAAAGCATGCACACTTGACCATTCCACTTGAAGCATTCGGATTGTTCTTTTGACTACTTAAGATCGAATTGTGTTCAAATTATGTGTTCTAGTATCCCTACTAGATGTTCCAATGATCAAATCAACACTTGCAAATTCCAATAAGCTTATATCAATAAGATCTAGTTGAATTATGAGAATTCTATTAGTACTTAACCTGGATTAAAGTCCCCTAAAACCCTTTGGTAATCAGAATCCCTTAAGAAAACTAAACTCCACTATTTTGATTAAGGAACAATTGAAAATCAATCTAAACTCCACTATTTTGACTAAGGACCAATTGAAAACCAATCCAAATGAAGAACCCAATCCCTTAAATCCCTAATTTGATTGTCTAGATCACCTAAATGTTGAAATACAAGTTGTTTCACTAATCAAATCCCTTAAAAAATCTAGAAAACTCATATAATCAAAGTAAAGCCCAAAACAAAGATACCAAACGATCTTTGGCTACTTTTAACAACAAGACTCAATCATCAACTCATAAATTCATCCAAACACAATCTTAAACATGAATTTAGAACAATCCTTAGCTTACAAGCTTCATAATCAAGTGTATATAAAGGATCTAGCAAAGCATGGCTAGAACAATCATAAAACTAGTAATAAAAATAGATTCAAACATTATTATGCAATATTAAAGATAAATTTGTACCAAACTATGAAATTACAACTTTGAGCTAGTTGAAGAAGATGCAAAAGATGATGATGATGATGATGAAGAACAAAGCCCTAGATCTTTAGCTAATCCTAAATCCAAGATGTAGATGATGAAATTTGACGGAAACTTAATGAAAACCCTAATTATTGAGCTGCAAACCCTAATTAACCTTAGCCTCTAACTATTTCATTCTAATTATGAAAATAACCCATATCTATTTCTATTTCTACACCACTTAAAGTTCTGCCCAGATTTCTCAGCGGAACGTCGTTCCTATTTTAGTAACATCGTTCTGGTGCCCGATTAAATGGAACGCCGTTCCATAATTAAGAACGCCGTTCCCAATTTAGCCTCTAAATGCACAAATTTTCCGTTTCCATTTTATTCATTTCCTTTGGAATGGGACGCCGTTCTTAGTTTTGGAACGCCCTTTTCTCTAGATGGAACATCGTTTCTTGATTTGGAACGTCGTTCTGGTTAGTTGACTGTCGTTCCCTTGTTATGGAACGTTGTTCTTGGGCAATTTTCGGCACTTTACAGTTTTCTTAATCTTTTTCACACTTATTGGTTAATTTTGCACCAATTTCATACTTAGAACCGCAGCCTTGCCTAGAACTCGACTTTACCCAATTTCTTCACTTTTGAATGCATTGAAGATCAAAACCCTAGTGAAACGAGGGAGATATTGCGTTAAAAAACATAGTAAAAATGCGCAATATCAAACCCCCTACATTTTAACCTTGCTTGTCCTCCAGCAAGCATAAAAATAAACAAGACTTTGAGAAGTGCCTATAGCTACTAATGATCAAAACTAAAGTGCAATAATTGGGCAATAAGGGATACCTCTATGAATATGCACTTTGAAGGCTCAATTGATCTCCAAAGACTTGTTCTCACCAAGGATCAAGCATTAACCACTTTTTCTTCTTTTAAACACTATCAAAATCTCCAACTCTATATGTTCTAACAAGCTTCATGTCTACAATAGGCAATGGTGGGGTGGCAATCCTTGACCATGTCATCAAACTAAACCTCAATAGATACACCACTCCCCCAAATCAAGCTTCATTTCTTCAATCACTCTTTATTCAAGCCTAACTAACATCTCCATGCTCAAAAATTGATCAAACAAACCGAACTTTGCTCCCTAGAAAGGTTTTAAATACAAACCTTTCTAGGAGCATTCTTCAAATCATCATAAACACAAACTTCACCTTCATACCCCACTCTCCTCATCACAAGTCAAGGATTGCCCACAAGCTTCTTTTCGGTGTTTGGAGCGCCAAGTTACACGAGTCATCCAAGATAAAGGTTTAGTCTTAATGAAGACAAGACTTTTTAGAAAACTATTTTAGATTTTAGAAAGGGAAAACAAGTCAAGTTTTGTGCATCCAAAGCCATCTCGGTTTTGAGAGAACCGCATGGATAGCTATTTCTCCGGTATATCACAAAAGTGAACTACCTCCTAGTATTGAAGGCGATGAGACAATAACTATCTTGGTCTCATAAGGTTATGTGCATACAAGCCACACCGATGGTGGGATGACTGCACGGGTAGCTACTCCCCTCGTAAACATACTATTAGGTATCAATAGCGATGGGAAATCAATTACCTTGGGTGTGAGTTTTTGGATGGGTCTATGGAAAATGATACTTGAAAGTCTTTACTTTCAAGCTTTGGTCTATTTGGTTCTCAACTTAACTTGGAAGACTTTACTTCCAACAATGGTAGGACTATGGAAGACTTGACTTCCAAAAACATGGAAGACTCGATTCTCCCGAAAGTGTTTAAACACTTGGCTACTTCCCACATAACAAGCTTTTATGATTATGTTTAGAAAGGGTAGGAACTAGGAACTACCCTTCCGTTAATTGACAGAACATGGCGCCATAGCTTTTGGCTATGGCATGTATTTTCTAAGCAACACTAGCACGAAACCATTGCTCTTAAAGAGGAAAGCACATTGTGAAGCTCGGTGGCTCCTCTTCCATCGGTATGATACATTAGTATGAAACATCGTGAAGTTATGAAGCAACCAATGTCAATATGAAATTATGTGGATTAGGAAGTATCCTACACCAAGTAAGGCGACATTTGGAAGACTTGACTTCCTTTAGTGGATGGACTTGAGTCATCCGAAAGTGTTAAAGCTTGAGGCTTTAAACACTTGAGTTTTTTGGAACACGCATGGAAGACTTTGCTTCCATGCAATAACCTTGATTTCCTTAAAAATTTACACTTTAAGCAGATGTTTCACTTGAAAGTGGGAGACTTTACTCCCACTTGTAAATTTCAAGAACAAAGGAAGACTTTACTTCCTTTACTTTGAAACATAGGGGATAGACTTTACTTTCCTAAAAATATAAGCTTTAACCATTTTAAATGTTAATGATATGTGATATTGTAATGGTAAAGACTTATTCCAAAAATTTGTCAACATTGCAAGTTTTATCCTTTTAAGGTGTATGTGACAAACTTCATCAAAAAATTTCAAAATGTTCTGAAATTTAACTCTCCCCCTCCATATTTAGTTTAATTTAATGCCGTCATTGCATTGAATGATGAAAATTAGTAAAATTGAGGGACATTTTGGAATAGAATAGAGAAGAAAAATCGAGATTAGATCAATTGATCTTTGTTGTCGCTTTTCGGGAAAACTTAGTCACCAATAATTGCAAGTTGATGAGCTTGATGCCATAACTTACTGTCAGGCTTGAATCAATCATCAAAAATATCCTGCCACTAAGAACCACATACAAGCAAAAAATACCACAAACATATCCTCAAGCAATCATAAAATTATTACAATCATAAGTGTGATATTGTGCGAGAGTAGCAATACAAGCCTACTGCCTCGCACCAAATCAATAATTCTTAGCTTCCACACACAATTATCAAATTAATTTAAGTTACAAGCCAAGTCATAAGATTTTTTCATAAACCACGATGAATATTCATTACCATTTAACCATGATGTGTCGAGGTTCCTTCATCTTCCCAATGTATCATCGAGTTGCGCGAATTTTACCTTAGGATATGCCCTTCTTTGTACTCCTTGACACCGAGTCGGGTCATTGGGAGCTTCTTAAATCCATCTAAGTCAACCCTTAAAAACTTGGCAATGCGAGTTACAAAGTGACCACCAACACTTGGGAGCATAGATTTGTCTCCAATTTCATCAAAGAAGTAGCTTGCAATGAGGTGAGGAACATGAACATGCTTTTTCTTTTGAACTCTATGCACTAAACAAATGTCGAGCAATGTCATCTTATCCTTATCCTCCATGCGGTGTAAGATCGTGTTTGCAAAGAACCTTTGGATGCATCTAAGTTTAGGACTTGAAAGTGCATTAGGCACTTGGTTGGTGGGTGTGAACTCGGTTTTACTAATTTTGTGCTAAACTCTTTTTGGATCAAACTCATTCGGATTGAAAGTTTCGCATACATCCACGTAGATGAAAGTGACACTGGGTGAGGTATCCGTGTAGATATCTAGACACGCCATAAATTGTACCATGCTTAGTCCTCATTCTCCCCCAACCTAAATGCGAGGTAGTCTTCTATCCATGGAGAATGGACTTTGAAGTTAACCCTCAAGGTTGTTAGAAATTTCGGAGTTAACAAAGGTTAGACATCCTCACGGATGTCAAGTAATGGTCCCCATGGGCACATGCTTTGGCGATAGTGTTCAACCTTAAACACATCTCTAATCTCACTAACCATTCCCGCTAATTCAAATGGAACCCAATCAATGTACTTGGTCTGGCACACTGGCATGTGAATCCTATTAATCATTCTAGACCTTAGAGTCTCATTTCAAAGAATTTATTGTAACCACACATGGACATTGGTTGATTTTCCTTTGCCTTTCCCTTTTGCTATTACCTAAAACATAAATGCAACAAACAAATGCAACCATGATTTCATAATATTTGCACACATCAAATTTCTCGCAATCAAACCATGCATGGGCCAACACATTGCCCTACATTTAATCATGATCGAACACAAATCTGTCGCATAAGACTGATCATATGTTGAGTGCCATGTGGGAGTGTTTAAGAACATTATAGTGTTAATCTCCATTCAATAGTTACCGTGGATAACCCTTATTGAGATGAAGATCTACGAAAGGGTGATTAATGACTTAGTTCACCATTAATGGCTTATCCATAATAATGGCCAATTAGGTGGTTTTGTAGGGTTACAGTTCATAATGAACATACCTGTTACCGTAAAGTGTTTTCTGGATGCAATCGTTAATCGAGTAATACAGAAAATGTTAATTATTATTCGATGACCAATGAGCTAGGTTTAGGGTTATATTTATAGATAAACCCTAACCCTAGATGTATCCTTAAACGATTCTAGATCCTTCCGTATCAATCCTATAAATATAGGTATTATAGTTAGGAATAAGATTTCAGTTATTTAAGGATAAGATATACTTTGTTAGCCATCTTACTTATTCGCTAAGCAGGAGTTTACCGAATGCGCGCAATAGACACAATGCGGGACATGACATACGTGCAACCGGCACGTGATACACACGATGCGCTAGGCATAGAGGTATGCGTATCATTAAGTTCCCCTAGTTTAATGTGATACACGTTTCTAAAAAGTGTATGATATTAAACTCCAAAGAATATAATAAATTGATCATTACCAAAAATTAGCAAAAAAATATATTGGAAATTATCAAAAATAATCGAAAGATCGCATGCCTGCAAACATTTTGTGACGACCCGGAAATTTCCGACCAAATTTAAACTTAATCTTTGTATGATTTCGACACGATAAGCAAAGTCTGTTAAACTAAGTCTCAAAATTTTTGAACTATTTTATGAACTCTTTTGACCTTCAACAAGTTCCGACGATTCACGAACAATTGTATATAAGTATAAATGTAAATATATTTATATAAATATAAATATAAGTGTATATATAATATTTTGAATAAATAAGATACACTTCAATTAATTAGAATATAAAATGTAAAATAATAAAAAGAATAATTATGAACAAGTTAAAAGAATATGTCTAAACATATACATGATATTATTATGAATCTATATGTACATATATGATTTCTATTAATAATTATTATTGTATTGTAATATATATATATATATATATATATATATATATATATATATATATATATATATATATATATATATATATATATATATATATATATATATATATATATATGCAATATCCAATAATTGTCAGCATAGGATATATAATATAATTACATAGTTAATAAAAAAATAATATCAAACTTACTTGCAAATATAAATATAATTGTTACATTATTATTACTTTTAATATTAATAGTAATATCAGTATTAATATCATCATTATATATAGTATAGATATAAAATTTGATATATATATTATTACTGATATTATTATCATCATTAATAATATTAACATTAGCAAGATTATGATTTTTGTTATTAATATGATTAAATTATTATGTATAGGTATATGTATATATGAAATCGGATACATTTAAATACTAATACTATCGTTATCAATATTAATATCAGTATTATTATAAATAATAGTAAAGTTTAGGATTTTTAAGATTTTTATTTTATTATTACCATTATCATTATTAACGGTTATCATTATTATAATTTTAGAACAATACAAATTATTATTGTTATCATTAATATTATTATTAATATCATTATTAACATTATTATTAAAATTTATTTATTATTAGTATTATTATTAATATACTTATTAATTAAAAATATTAATTACATATCAGTACAATAACAACAGGTAACAGAAATCGAATTTTTATATATCTGTTTGATTTTTGTTCTATTCATTTGTTTGAAACTGGATACCGTATGTCTATAAATTCGATTCCTGTCCATATCACAGATCAATTACAATCCAATATTACTGTTAAATCATGTACTTAATTACACTAAATAATTCACATACTTCTATATGAAATAAAAGGAAGAAATCCAAGAAACCCATTCGTAACACCCCCGTTCTTCATTTTTATAGCCAAAATTCGAATTAGAGTTTTATTTAAAAATCCTTAAATGCAGTTTCATTAGGAATATCTTTTTCTCAAACTTCCTGTAAAGTTACAACCTTCAATTTCAAGTATTCAATTCGAATTTACGAGTTAAACTTTTAAATTAAAAAGTCAAACGAGTGTTTTTGGATCAAATTCGAGCTACATGTTGCAATTATGGTTCAATTGATGATTTTCAAAGTTTATAGGAGTGTTTTGAAACATAACTTGTGTTATAACATTTGGCTATAACGTTCAAAAAAGCAAAAATCAAATATTTTTTCATTCTTAGTGACGAACAGCAGGCTTATATATATATATATATATATATATATATATATATATATATATATATATATATATATATATATATATATATATATATATATATATATGTATATATATATAATTTTTTTTTGTGTATGTTTAGCTAATTCAAGTACTCGCTCAGTGTTTCTGTTTCAATTACAAATCCTAAACTCAATCAGTGTGTAATTGATTATGGATTGATCAGTAAATTTATTTGATTTTGATGTTGAGGAGAAAGAAAAGGGAAATTAAATGATACAGGTTATAGTTAAATGGGAAAGATATTAATTAGAAAAAATAGACATAGCTGAACGGTTAAGGGGTGTTGTGTGTGAGCGGGAAGTCTCGGGTTCGAGTCCCGGCGGTGGCATTCTTTTTGAGCTTTTCTTCAAGGTTGTAACTCTTTATTATTATTATTATTATTATTATTATTATTATTATTATTATTATTATTATTATTATTATTATTATTATTATTATTATTATTATTATTATTATTATTATTATCATTATTATTATTATTATTAGCAATTATTGTTATTATTATTATGGTAACATAAATACTTTGATTCATATTATTATCACTTTTGATTAAGTAACATTAGTAAATATTGTTAATGTTATTATTAGTATTGATATAAGTATTATTATGATTAGGATCAATATTAGTTATCGTTAGTAATATTATGATAATTGTTATTACCCCTAATATATTAGAAGTATCAATATCATTGATCACCTTAAGAGTATTATCATTATCGTCAATATTAGTATAAGTACTATAACTATTAATATTATTATTATTACTAATAAAAGTATTAACTATCAAATGTTATTATTATTATAACTATAGTTACAATTATAATTATTATTGTTATTATAGTTAAGTTAATTATTAGCATTACTATAATAAAGTAATTACATATTATTATCATTAAAATGAATATTATTATTATCATAACTATAATTATTATCATTATTAGTATTCATATTAAGATTATTATTATTTTTACTACTAATATTATTATAAGTATTATTATTAGAATTATCATTTAGGTTATTATTAGTATCATTATCAAAATTATTATTATTACAATATTAATAATGTATACTGTAACGACCCGACCAAATCGTCATTGACGGCGCCGACTACTTAGGTCCCATTGCGTGGTCAGAGTCCCTATATGAGACTCGTTTGACCAAAATTATGTCGCATTCATTTGAAACGTACAAGATGTGACGACCCGGAAATTTCCGACCAAATTTAAACTTTAATCTTTATATTATTCAGACACGATAAGCAAAGTTTGTTAAGTTAAATCTCAAAAATTTTAAACTGTGTTCATACATTCATTATAACCTCGACCAAATTCCGATGATTCACGAACCGTTATATATAAATAGATATGTATATGTATATATATATTATAACTTGAGAATATTAATAAAGTATTAAACGTATAATACTTTACACGAACGTATTTGTTTCAATATGATTTTCGACGAAAAAAATATATTAAATGATTGAATTATCAGAAACATTGAATTATGATTACAAGTCTCTGTTGAGAGGTCCACTATGATTTGAGAAAATCTATTCCTCTTAACGATATTCAGAATAATTTGTAAAGCTATTTATAAATAAAAACAAAAAGTGTCATTTACGAAAGTTAGACAAAAGTTAGTGGAGAATTGGTTTTCATAATATTCTATTAATCTATTTTCAAACGTACAAAGACGTTTTCAGTTTAAAAAGAACTTTATTATTAAAACGTATATAACTTTTATAAATATCTAGAATCACTTTTGACAACTCATTACTTAACCAGTATAATAAATATAATGATATTTATATTTTATTTCATTAAATATATATAACGATTTAAATTAATATTAAATATATTTATACGCGTATTATACATACATAGTTTTTATACTTTTACTATACTTAAACTTTACCTTTACTTTACTTTTACTTTACTTTAACTTTAATAATTCATACTTTAATAATTCACTTTAATAATTCATACTTTAATAATTCACTTTAATAATTCATACTTTAATAATTCACTTTAATAATTCATACTTTAATAATTCACTTTAATAATTCATACTTTAATAATTCACTTTAATAATTCACTTTAATAATTCAAAAATCTATTATAAATAGAATTCAATAGGTTTCATTATTTCAGAGAAACTTGAAAATATATTTCTCTAAACTCTCTCAATCGATTTATATATATATATATATATATATATATATATATATATATATATATATATATATATTTGCTCTGTATTATTTCAAGATATTATTAGTATACATAAAATATTACGACGGAGTGCTGTCCGAGTGATTTCAAAATAGTTTTTTTTGAATGAGTCGAAGCTAAGGAAATTATGGGTTATAGTTATGGAGGTGATGGGTATGGTTCATGGGTATGCTCGTGAGGTCAATCTAGTGTTTATCATCTCCGTTGCGTCTACGTACTTTCCTACAATATTGATACGTTCGTGAATCCGAGGCCAACCTTGCACTTATTAAATGACGTTATATGTATTTTTACTACGAAATACAGTATTGTGAGTTTCATTTGCTCCCTTTTATATATATTTTTGGGACTGAGAATACATGCACTGTTTTTATAAATGTTTTACGAAATAGGCACAAGTATTAAACTAATTATAGGTGGGTTTAAACTAGAAATATACCCTTAGCTTGGTAACATTAAACTACTTGTCTACGTACGGTAGGCGCGAATCCTAAAGATAGATCTATTGGGCCTGACAAACCCCATCCTGACTATGGGATGCTTTAGTACTTCGAGGTTATTTTAAACACACCTGATCTGGTGTACTTCAAAGGGTAAAACATGAACGTTAAGGCTTGTTACCGGGTGCCTACAACTTATAGAATATTTTTATACACTTGCGAGTGTACATATATTTATAAACGGAAATCTTGTGGTCTATTAATATATTGAATTGATTGTTATGATAAACCTATGAACTCACCAACCTTTTGGTTGTCACTTTAAAGCATGTTTATTCTCAGGTATTAAAGAAATCTTCCGCTGTGCATTAGCTCATTTTAAGGATATTACTTGGAGTCATTCATGGCATATTTTGAAAGACGTTGCATTCGAGTCATTGAGTTCATCAAGATTATTATCAAGCCAATTATAGTTGGATGTATTATGAAATGGTGTGCATGCCGTCAACTTTCATTGTAAAGAAAGTTTGTCTTTTAAAAATGAATGCAATGTTTGTAAAATGTATCATATAAAGGTCAAATACCTCGTGATGTAATCAACTATTGTGAATCGTTTATAATGTATATGAACGGGTCCTTTCACAAGACTTACAAATTTTAGTTTACAAAACAATTCGACAACAAGTTTAAGATTACAAAAATTGTAAAGTATAAATGAAATAACTTGCGACATAATTAGTTTAAAATCACGGTTGCTATAAATAGCGTAAGTATATGCTTTAAGTTTGAATCCAAAGGTGCTATCACTAGCGTATGCATGTATGCTTGAATCCAATCAAGTAAATCAAAGTGTGCGGAAGCATGTATCAAATAGCCAAGTATGAACCTGAGAAAACATGTAGAAAACTGTCAACGAAAAACGTTGGTGAGATCATAAATGTATTTGTAAAAGTATGTTTTTGAATCAGAAGGTTTAGTATCAAGCGTATACATCTCTAAAGATGTGTTTGTATCAAAAAGTCTACATCTCAAAAGATGTTATTTGTAAACCATAAGATTTTGTATAAAGTGAATATCAAGCGTATACATCCCAAAAGATGTTGTCTGTATCACGAGCACCCAATTACCAAAACTTACCTGAATCTTACCTCTGCATAATAGTGTTAGAACCTACACTATACACCGAAAATACGTTTCATCCATCAGACGAGGGTTCGTCAAACCCGTATGGCCACACAACATAAGTTCTCGCTTACACCCTACAAGTGTAACTAATGGTAATTGGACTTGAGGATTTCTGTTCTAACTCGCATGTTTCTTTGCTCTTGTATTCGTATTTGTGTTCAAAGTATGAAAGTATAAACCGTATAAAATGTATATAAAGTATATGTTTCTCAGCCCACAATTTAAAGTATAAAAGTATTTGCAAAGGTGGGACTATGATCTCACCTCGAGTGCACGAGTATAAAAGTACTTCACAAAGTAAACGTGTGCATGAAAGTTGCTTAGCCTTGAGTTAAACAAGTAAGTTGTATCAATTTACTGGTTACGATACAAGGTCGAGCGAAATGTGTTTAATTAGTCCTATGGCTCGTTACGACTCGAATAGTATAGCAAGTGAATCACGTTGTCAAGTTTCATGCAAGAATCAAGTATGAACGCATGTTAGAACGTTTGCATAAGTGTTTTGTTAAGTTTGACTAAAAGTCAAACTTGGTCAAAGTCAACAAAAAAGTCAACGGGGTCGGGTCGGGTCCCGAACTATTTTCCTAAGCTTAGAAATCATATATGAGCATGTTGTCCAAGTTTCATGTTGATCGGGGGTGCGTAGCATGCTTAGAATTGAACGAAAATTGACCAAAATGGGCAGTCTGCCTCAGATGCGCCGCATCTGAGGCAGATGCGCCGCATCTACATCTGGTGCAGCAATTCTGGGGCAGTTTACACTTAGACGATTTCAACTTCAAACGATCATAACTTTTGACTCGTTAATATTCAAAACACGTATCTTATATCGTTGGAAAGGTAATTTAATAAGAAATATAACTACACACATTTCATGAATCAAATCCATCATTAACAACAACGAAAACCTCATCAAATGATCATTAAACGTTCAAAATCAAAGTTTCAAGTTCACAAAATGCATTTCTTGACTCGGGAATCCAGTTTACACATACGATACATCGTTTTGAAGGTAATGAAACATACAATACAATTAAACACTTACTAACAACATTAACAAGCATTCAATGCATTAAAATCCCGTTTTAAAGTTCATCAAACCCTAACCAAAATCATGAATTCAACAATTTTGTAAATGAAGTTTTTCTAAATCAACCTACACATCAATTTGAAGCTAATGATGCTAGTAACACTTTTAATACATGAACTTTAACATTTAAACAACATTTAATCAACCAAAATCAAGGATTAAGCACACCCATTTCAAGTTCATGCTAGTTACTCCAAAAACAACAAATCGAGCAAACAAAACATATATTCATGTTAGACTTGAGCCATAGACACTAACTAACACCATTTCAAGTTTATAAAACGAACTTTGAGAAATCTAGAGTTTTTAGAAACTTTACCCCAAGCTATGAAATTGGTACCAAATCGAAGAGGATGAAGAGAGAATCACGAATATGTAATTTGTTTTGTGATGAACTTCCTTGATTAAATTTAGATGATAAATCTTTGATGTTGGGGTTTGAGAGAAGATATGGAAGTAGCAAGAATGAGGGAGGTGGAATGGATGGAGGAGAAGGCCACTTTGACTATTTGACCTAGTTAAATTTTTGAACACTTGGCAAGTTTGGTCCCTCAAGTTTCAAAGCGGGTGCGAGAATTAACCGAGCGAATATTTTTAAAAACGCTAGAGTAAACGAGTGATGTTATAATTAAATAACGGGAATATTATGAACGTTAGTTAACTAAAGACACGAATTTAGATAACAAAAGGTATTATCTAAAAAAAAAAAGACGGTGTTAAAATAAATTTAACGGAAAAACGCGGGAGGTTACATTACCTACACCTTAAAAGAAATTTCGTCCCGAAATTTAGTTGAAAGCAATAGTTGATGTCTTTTCCTCAAGACCTAGTGTTGTCAATTCTACAATTGAGTGAAGGTACTTCCTTAGGCATTTCAACGAACTTTGACAGTCGGGATTTTACGTTAGTTTAAAGTTTGGTTTCACGATTTATAGTTTCAACCGGTCCTCCTAGGAAGTGAAGTTTATCGTTGATAGTAAGTTCATCGAAGAGGATAAAAGTTCTTGTTTCTCAAGACACGCCTTTAAGTTTGATACACAGAATGTAGGGTGAACGGAATTTGTGAGTCGGAAGTGCGAAGCGGTAAGCAACGGGTACAACATGCCCCAAGATTTCAAAAGGACTAAAAAAAATATCGCGAATTTAGCTTTCTACGTTTCTCGAAACGGATTGACGGTTATTTCATGAATGAGTTTAGGTCCGGTGGTTTGCTTGTCACCTGCTTCGTTCAACGATTAAGAAAACGACAATTATGGCTATATGAGTTCTCGAAAGGTGTGGCGTTAATACTCGGATGAAAATTATTGTAGTAAGAGAATTCGGCTAAAGGCAAAAACTTTCCCCAAGTAAATTTGAAGTTGATAATGCAAACTCGTATTATGGTTTCCAAGGTTTGAATCATGTGTTTGCTTGGTCCGTCGGTTTGTGATGATACGCGGCACTCATGTTTAAACGTGGTCCCGAGGCTTTTGTAAGGCACTCCGAAATCTAGAAGTGAAACGAGGATTTCAATCCGAAATGAGGTACAGTTCTGTAAGGTATATTCAAACAAGTTTGTTAGGACTTGAAAACGTTTGTTGGAACAAGTTTCTATTTCTCAAGAATTTTGCGCCGCGGAAGATTTATCGGTTTCTAAAAACGTTCGTTAGGACTATTCACCCTCGAGGCGAATACTAGTATAACGTGTAGTGACCCGAACTTTTTCATGTTTATATATATATTAATTGAGATTGATATTTACATGATTAAATGTTTCCAACATGTTAAGCAATCAAACTTGTTAAGACTTGATTAATTGAAATATGTTTCAAATAGACAATTGACCACCCAAGTTGACCGGTGATTCACGAACGTTAAAACTTGTAAAAACTATATGATGACATATATATGGATATATATATAGTTAACATGATACTATGATAAGTAAACATATCATTAAGTATATTAACAATGAACTACATATGTAAAAACAAGACTACAAACTTAATGATTTTTAAATGAGACATATATGTAACGATTATCGTTGTAAAGACATTTAATGTATATATATCATATTAAGAGATATTCATACATGATAATATCATGATAATATAATAATTTAAAATCTCATTTGATATTATAAACATTGGGTTAACAACATTTAACAAGATCGTTAACCTAAAGGTTTCAAAACAACACTTACATGTAACGACTAACGATGACTTAACGACTCAGTTAAAATTTATATACATGTAGTGTTTTAATATGTATTTATACACTTTTGAAAGACTTCAATACACTTATGAAAATACTTCTACTTAACAAAAATGCTTACAATTACATCCTCATTCAGTTTCATCAACAATTCTACTCGTATGCACCCGTATTCGTACTCGTACAATACACAGCTTTTAGATGTATGTACTATTGGTATATACACTCCAATGATCAGCTCTTAGCAGCCCATGTGAGTCACCTAACACATGTGGGAACCATCATTTGGCAACTAGCATGAAATATCTCATAAAATTACAAAAATATGAGTAATCATTCATGACTTATTTACATGAAAACAAAATTACATATCCTTTATATCTAATCCATACACCAACGATCAAAAACACCTACAAAAACTTTCATTCTTCAATTTTCTTCATCTAATTGATCTCTCTCAAGTTCTATCTTCAAGTTCTAAGTGTTCTTCATATATTCTACAAGTTCTAGTTACATAAAATCAAGAATACTTTCAAGTTTGCTAGCTCACTTCCAATCTTGTAAGGTGATCATCCAACCTCAAGAAATCTTTGTTTCTTATAGTAGGTTATCATTCTAATACAAGGTAATAATCATATTCAAACTTTGGTTCAATTTCTATAACTATAACAATCTTATTTCAAGTGATGATCTTACTTGAACTTGTTTTCGTGTCATGATTCTGCTTCAAGAACTTCGAGCCATCCAAGGATCCGTTGAAGCTAGATCCATTTTTCTCTTTTCTAGTAGGTTTATCCAAGGAACTTAAGGTAGTAATGATGTTCATAACATCATTCGATTCATACATATAAAGCTATCTTATTCGAAGGTTTAAACTTGTAATCACTAGAACATAGTTTAGTTAATTCTAAACTTGTTCACAAAAAAAAGGTAATCCTTCTAACTTGACTTTTAAAATCAACTAAACACATGTTCTATATCTATATGATATGCTAACTTAATGATTTAAAACCTGGAAACATGAAAAACACCGTAAAACCGGATTTACACCGTCGTAGTAACACCGCGGGCTGTTTTGGGTTAGTTAATTAAAAACTATGATAAACTTTGATTTAAAAGTTGTTATTCTGAGAAAATAATTTTTATTATGAACATGAAACTATATCCAAAAATTATGGTTAAACTCAAAGTGGAAGTATGTTTTCTAAAATGGTCATCTAGACGTCGTTCTTTCGACTGAAATGACTACCTTTACAAAAACGACTTGTAACTTATTTTTCCAACTATAAAACTATACTTTTTCTGTTTAGATTCATAAAATAGATTTCAATATGAAACCATAGCAATTTGATTCACTCAAAACGGATTTAAAATGAAGAAGTTATGGGTAAAACAAGATTGGATAATTTTTCTCATTTTAGCTACGTGAAAATTGGTAACAAATCTATTCCAACCATAACTTAATCAACTTGTATTGTATATTATGTAATCTTGACATACCATAGACACGTATACAATGTTTCGACCTATCATGTCGACACATCTATATATATTTCGGAACAACCATAGACACTCTATATGTGAATGTTGGAGTTAGCTATACAGGGTTGAGGTTGATTCCAAAATATATATAGTTTGAGTTGTGATCAATACTGAGATACGTATACACTGGGTCGTGGATTGATTCAAGATAATATTTATCGATTTATTTCTTTAAATCTAACTGTGGACAACTAGTTGTAGGTTACTAACGAGGACAGCTGACTTAATAAACTTAAAATATCAAAATATAATAAAAGTGTTGTAAATATATTTTGAACATACTTTGATATATATGTATATATTGTTATAGGTTCTTGAATCAACCAGTGGCCAAGTCTTACTTCCCGACGAAGTAAAAATCTGTGAAAGTAAGTTATAGTCCCACTTTTAAAGTCTAATATTTTTGGGATGAGAATACATGCAGGTTTTATAAATGATTTACAAAATAGACACAAGTACATGAAACTACATTCTATGGTTGAATTATCGAAATCGAATATGCCCCTTTTTATTAAGTCTGGTAATCTAAAAATTAAGGAACAGACACCCTAATTGACGCGAATCCTAAAGATAGATCTATTGGGCCTAACAAACCCCATCCAAAGTACCGGATACTTTAGTACTTCGAAATTTATATCATATCCGAAGGGTGTCCCGGAATGATGGGGATATTCTTATATATGCATCTTGTTAATGTCGGTTACCAGGTGTTCACCATATGAATGATTTTTATCTCTATGTATGGGATGTGTATTGAAATATGAAATCTTGTGGTCTATTATTATGATTTGATATATATAGGTTAAACCTATAACTCACCAACATTTTTGTTGACGTTTTAAGCATGTTTATTCTCAGGTGATTATTAAGAGCTTCCGATGTCGCATACTTAAATAAGGACGAGATTTGGAGTCCATGCTTGTATGATATTGTGTAAAAACTGCATTCAAGAAACTTATTTTGTTGTAACATATTTGTATTGTAAACCATTATGTAATGGTCGTGTGTAAACATGATATTTTAGATTATCATTATTTGATAATCTACGCAAAGCTTTTTAAAACCTTTATCTATGAAATAAAGGTTATGGTTTGTTTTAAAAATGAATGCAGTCTTTGAAAAACGTCTCATATATAGGTCAAAACCTCGCAACGAAATCAATTAATATGGAACGTTTTTAATCAATAAGAACGGGACATTTCAGTTGGTATCCGAGCGTTGGTCTTAGAGAACCAGAATTTTGCATTAGTGTGTCTTATCGAGTTTGTTAGGATGCATTAGTGAGTCTGGACTTCGACCGTGTTTACTTGAAAAATGATTGCTTAACAAATTTTGTTGGAAACTATATATTTTTAACATGTGAATATTATGTGATATATTAATCTCTTAACACGTTTGATATTATGTGATAGATGTCTACCTTTAGAACAAGTTCCATTGACTCACCTAATAATAATGAAGAGTCAAATGTAAATTGGAATGATTCGTGGACTGATTCACAAGTTCCCGAAGAGGAACCGGAAGAAGAGTCGGAACCGGAAGAAGAATCGGAACCGGAAGAAGAATCGGAACCGGATGAAGAAATAGAACCGGTGGGGGAAATAATAAAACGGTTAAGTAAAAGAAAATCCTCAACCAACCGACCAAGGTTAATTATGGTCAATGGTGTTTCCGCCAAGGAAGCAAAATATTGGGAGGATTACCAATTCTCCGATGAATCGGATTCCGACGAGAATTCCGATGATGTTATAGAAATTACCCCAACTGAATTTAAAAAGGCAAAAGAAAATAATAAGGGAAAGGGCATAAAAATAGAGAAATCTAATTCCAACCCCGATGAACTTTATATGTATCGTCAACCTCCGAAGTCCTTAAGTTGTAACAATGACCCGGGAACCTCTAAACCACCAGGTTTTTCTAAACCTATGTGAAAAACGATGGCTCGTATTAGGGGAACATCATATATCCCTAGAAACTTGGCAAAATGAACCAAAACCGAAGAAGAAGAAACAAGCGAGTCGGAATAAGATAGTTGTATTCGTGTGGTGTAATATATGTAATATAGTGTGCTTATGCTTTATGATATATGTAAAAATTGCTTGTATTTATAAGTATTTTTTTTATGAATCTAACTCTTGTCTATTTTACAGTATAAAAACACAAAATGGATAGACAACCCAATATTTTAAGAGACCTACCCGGAGACATGATTGATGAAATCTTGTCTAGAGTCGGTCAGAATTCTTCGGCACAACTATTTAAGGCGAGATCAGTTTGTAAGACATTCGAAGAACGTTCCAAGAATGCCTTGGTTTATAAAAGGCTTTCGTTCGAAAGATGGGGGATATCACATTGGGAAATCCATAAGTTACGATGTGTTTACTTTGACGCATATATTGCGGGGAACCCAAATGCTATTTTACGCAATGGGTTATGAAATTATTTTGACTCAATATATCCGAATATTGGACTTCGTGATTTAGAAAAAGCGGCTAACATGCAACATAAAGAAGCATGTTATGCTTACGGATTTGTAATGTTCGCTTCTCACTAAAGTGAGAACAAGAACATCGGGCTACAACTATTAAACAAAACGTTTCTACAAGTGACGGAGTCGGTAATTGGGGTAAGAAATGAGGTTTTTAGATTGTTACGGGACTGTTGGACATTACGTAACCCTCGTCCCTTTGACGACGTTACAACACGCTGTCTTATCAACGACCATAACGGTTATGTTCCACAAGACCAAGGATGGGAAGTAATCCTAGTAAAACCAGAATGCATGACTTGTTTCTGGATGTATGAATTACGTGTCTTTATTGCCTTTGCTGAACGACTTGTGTACTAGCTAGAATTATCTTCACAACCATCTTGTATCAAATTTATTGTGTGCTATATTTCATGCTATATGTAAAATAAGCGGTATTGTAAGTTTGTAAAATATTGTGTAAAAGTTTGAACGCGAAATATTATTATAATCAGTTTTTCATATAGAATTGTAGTAGTTGAATTGTATATTAGCTACTAAGTATGAACTTAACGGGTAGGTACTACCCGAATTTAAACTTATAAAACGCTAATATGAAGAAAAAGCTTTTATAAATGAGTTCATATTATGCTACAAAATACTATTAACTACTCTTAATATTCTGTATGATTAACTTGTTCCATTTGACTATTTTGAAGGAAATGGCACCGACTACTCGACACACCGTGAATACGAATGAAGAGGAATTTCGTACTTTTTTAGCTTCAAACATAGCCGCAGTATAGGCTGCGCTATATACCAACAATAACCTTGGATCTAGCAGTACAGGAAATCGTGTAGGATGCACCTACAAAGAATTCACTGCCTGCAAACCTTTGGAATTTGATGGAACCGAAGGACCGATCAGATTGAAACGGTGGACCGAGAAGGTCGAATCGGTGTTTGCCATAAGTAAGTGTACTGAAGAGGACAAAGTGAAGTACGCTACGCATACCTTCACAGGTTCTGGGTTAACATGGTGGAATACCTATCTAGAGCAAGTGGGACAAGACAATTCGTACGCACTATCGTGGTCAGCATTCAAGCACTTGATGAACGAGAAGTACCATCCCAGAACCGAGGTCAATAAGCTCAAGACAGAACTTAGAGGGTTACGAACCCAAGGATTTGATATTACCACGTACGAAAGACGATTCACAGAATTGTGCCTATTGTGTCCGGGAGCATTCGAAGATGAGGAAGAGAAGATTGACGC
Source organism: Rutidosis leptorrhynchoides (assembly GCF_046630445.1). Classification (NCBI taxonomy): domain Eukaryota; kingdom Viridiplantae; phylum Streptophyta; class Magnoliopsida; order Asterales; family Asteraceae; genus Rutidosis; species Rutidosis leptorrhynchoides. Next base: position 271,196,714 of record NC_092333.1, on the reverse strand, counting down.
GTTTGTGAAAGGATTACCGGAAAGAATCCAAGAAGATATAAGTTCACACGAGCCCGCCTCCATACAACAGGCATGTAGAATGGCTCACAAACTAGTGAACCAGATTGAAGAAAGAATTAAAGAACAGACTGCTGAAGAGGCCAATGTGAAGCAATTCAAAAGAAAGTGGGAGGAAAACGGTGATAAGAATCACCAATACAACAACAACAGCAATTACAACAATAATCGCAACAATTATCCCAACAATCGCAACATCAATCCCAACTACAACAAATGGCCCAACAACAACAACAACAACAACAATAACAACAGCAACTACAACAATCACCCCAACAATAATAATAACCGCAACAACAACAACAATCAGAAGCAGCTATGCTAAAGGTGTGAAAAGTATCACTCGGGGTTCTGCACCAAATTTTGCAACAAGTGTAAAAGAAATGGTCATAGCGCGGCAAAGTATGAGGTCTACGGACCAGGGGTTAATAGAACGAAAGGAATAAATGGTGTCGGAACGAGTAATGGCGGAGCAAGTAGTGTCGGAGCAAGTTATGCCAATGTATTTTGTTATAAATGTGGAAAACCGGGCCACATTATTAGAAATTGCCCGAACCAGGAGAACACGAATGAACAAGGCCGCGGAAGAGTTTTCAATATTAATGTGGCAGAGGTACAGGAAGACCCGGAGCTTGTTACGGGTACGTTTCTTTTTAACAATAAATCTGCTTACGTTTTATTTGATTCGGGTGCGGATAGAAGCTATATGAGTAGAGATTTTTGTGCTAAATTAAGTTGTCCATTGACGCCTTTGGATAGTGAATTTTTACTTGAATTAGCAAATGGTAAATTAATTTCAGCAGATAATATATGCCGGAATTGAGAAATTAAACTGGTTAGCGAAACATTTAAGATTGATTTGATACCAGTAGAGTTAGGGAGTTTTGATGTGATAATCGGTATGGACTGGTTGAAAGAAGTGAAAGCAGAGATCGTTTATTACAAAAATGCAATTCGCATTATACGAGAAAAAGGAAAACCCTTAATGGTGTACGGAGAAAAGGGCAACACGAAGCTACATCTTATTAGTAATTTGAAGGCACAAAAACTAATAAGAAAAGGTTTCTATGCTGTTCTAGCACACGTCGAGAAAGTACAAACTGAAGAAAAGAGCATCAATGATGTTCCCATTGCAAAATAATTTCCCGATGTATTTCCGAAAGAATTACCGGGATTACCCCCACATCGATCCGTTGAATTTCAAATAGATCTTGTACCAGGAGCTGCACCAATAGCTCGTGCTCCTTACATACTCGCACCCAGTGAGATGAAAGAACTCCAAAGCCAATTATAAGAACTTTTAGAGCGTGGTTTCATTCGACCAAGCACATCACCGTGGCAAGCTCCTGTTTTGTTTGTCAAGAAGAAAGATGGTACATTCAGGTTGTGTATCGACTACCGAGAGTTGAACAAACTTACCATCAAGAACCGCTACCCGCTACCGAGAATCGACGACTTATTTGATCAACTACAAGGCTCGTCTGTTTATTCAAAGATTGACTTACGTTTCGGGTATCATCAAATGTGGTGAAAGAAGATGATATTCCAAAGACTGCTTTCAGAACACGTTACGGTCATTACGAGTTTATGGTCATGCCGTTTGGTTTAACTAATGCACCAGCTGTGTTCATGGACCTTATGAACCGATGTGTGGACCATACCTTGACAAGTTTGTCATTGTTTTCATTGATGACATACTTATTTACTCAAAGAATGACCAAGAACACGGTGAACATTTGAGAAAGGTATTAGAAGTATTGAGGAAGGAAGAATTGTACGCTAAGTTTTCAAAGTGTGCATTTTGGTTGGAAGAAGTTCAATTCCTCGGTCACATAGTGAACAAAGAAGGTATTAAGGTGGATCCGGCAAAGATAGAAACTGTTGAAAAGTGGGAAACCCCGAAAACTCCGAAACACATACGCCAATTTTTAGGACTAGCTGGTTACTACAGAAGGTTCATCCAAGACTTTTCCAGAATAGCAAAACCCTTGACTGCATTAACGCATAAAGGGAAGAAATTTGAATGGAATGATGAACAAGAGAAAGCGTTTCAGTTATTGAAGAAAAAGCTAACTACGGCACCTATATTGTCATTGCCTGAAGGGAATGATGGTTTTGTGATTTATTGTGACTCATTAAAGCAAGGTCTCGGTTGTGTATTAATGCAATGAACGAAGGAGATTGCTTATGCGTCTAGACAATTGAAGATTCACGAACAAAATTATACGACGCATGATTTGGAATTAGGCGCGGTTGTTTTTGCATTAAAGACTTGGAGGCACTACTTATATGGGGTCAAAAGTATTATATATACCGACCACAAAAGTCTTCAACACATATTTAATCAGAAACAACTGAATATGAGGCAGCGTAGGTGGATTGAATTATTGAATGATTACGACTTTGAGATTCGTTACCACCCGGGGAAGGCAAATGTGGTAGCCGATGCCTTGAGCAGGAAGGACAGAGAACCCATTCGAGTAAAATCTATGAATATAATGATTCATAATAACCTTAATACTCAAATAAAGGAGGCGCAACAAGGAGTTTTAAAAAAGGGAAATTTAAAGGATGAAATACCCAAAGGATAGGAGAAGCATCTTAATATTCGGGAAGACGGAATCCGGTATAGGGCTGAAAGGATTTGGGTACCAAAATTTGGAGATATGAGAGAAATGGTACTTAGAGAAGCTCATAAAACCAGATACTCAATACATCCTGGAACGGGGAAGATGTACAAGGATCTCAAGAAACATTTTTGGTGGCCGGGTATGAAAGCCGATGTTGCTAAATACGTAGGAGAATGTTTGACGTGTTCTAAGGTCAAAGCTGAGCATCAGAAACCATCAGGTCTACTTCAACAACCCGAAATCCCGGAATGGAAATGGGAAAACATTACCATGGATTTCATCACTAAATTGCCAAGGACTGCAAGTGGTTTTGATACTATTTGGGTAATAGTTGATCGTCTCACCAAATCAGCACACTTCCTGCCAATAAGAGAAGATGACAAGATGGAAAAGTTAGCACGACTGTATTTGAAGGAAGTCGTCTCCAGACATTTAATACCAATCTCTATTATCTCTGATAGGGATGGCAGATTTATTTCAAGATTCTGGCAGACATTACAGCAAGCATTAGGAACTCGTCTAGACATGAGTACTGCCTATCATCCACAAACTGATGGGCAGAGCGAAAGGATGATACAAACGCTTGAAGACATGCTACGAGCATGTGTTATTGATTTCGAAAACAGTTGGGATCGACATCTACCGTTAGCAGAATTTTCCTACAACAACAGCTACCATTCAAGCATTGAGATGGCGCCATTTGAAGCACTTTATGGTAGAAAGTGCAGGTCTCCGATTTGTTGGAGTGAAGTGGGGGATAGACAGATTACGGGTCCGGAGATTATACAAGAAACTACTGAGAAGATCATCCAAATTCAACAACGGTTGAAAACCGCCCAAAGTCGACAAAAGAGCTACGCTGACATTAAAAGAAAAGATATAGAATTTGAAATTGGAGAGATGGTCATGCTTAAAGTTGCACCTTGGAAAGGCGTTGTTCGATTTGGTAAACGAGGGAAATTAAATCCAAGGTATATTGGACCATTCAAGATTATTGATCGTGTCGGACCAGTAGCTTACCGACTTGAGTTACCACAACAACTCGCGGCTGTACATAACACTTTCCACGTCTCGAATTTGAAGAAATGTTTTGCTAAAGAAGATCTCACTATTCCGTTAGATGAAATCCAAATCAACGAAAAACTTCAATTCATCGAAGAACCCGTCGAAATAATGGATCGTGAGGTTAAAAGACTTAAGCAAAACAAGATACCAATTGTTAAGGTTCGATGGAATGCTTGTAGAGGACCCGAGTTTACCTGGGAGCGTGAAGATCAGATGAAGAAGAAATACCCACATCTATTTCCAGAAGATTCGTCAACACCTTCAACAGCTTAAAATTTCGGGACGAAATTTATTTAACGGGTAGGTACTGTAGTGACCCGAACTTTTCCATGTTTATATATATTAATTGAGATTGATATTTACATGATTAAATGTTTCCAACATATTAAGCAATCAAACTTGTTAAGACTTGATTAATTGAAATATGTTTCATATAGACAATTGACCACCCAAGTTGACCGGTGATTCACGAACGTTAAAACTTGTAAAAACTATATGATGACATATATATGGATATATATATAGTTAACATGATACTATGATAAGTAAACATATCATTAAGTATATTAACAATGAACTACATATGTAAAAACAAGACTACTAACTTAATGATTTTTAAACGAGACATATATGTAACGATTATCGTTGTAAAGACATTTAATGTATATATATCATATTAAGAGATATTCATACATGATAATATCATGATAATATAATAATTTAAAATCTCATTTGATATTATAAACATTGGGTTAACAACATTTAACAAGATCGTTAACCTAAAGGTTTCAAAACAACACTTACATGTAACGACTAACGATGACTTAACGACTCAGTTAAAATGTATATACATGTAGTGTTTTAATATGTATTTATACACTTTTGAAAGACTTCAATACACTTATCAAAATACTTCTACTTAACAAAAATGCTTACAATTACATCCTCATTCAGTTTCATCAACAATTCTACTCGTATGCACCCGTATTCGTACTCGTACAATACACAGCTTTTAGATGTATGTACTATTGGTATATACAATCCAATGATCAGCTCTTAGCAGCCCATGTGAGTCACCTAACACATGTGGGAACCATCATTTGGCAACTAGCATGAAATATCTCATAAAATTACAAAAATATGAGTAATCATTCATGACTTATTTACATGAAAACAAAATTACATATCCTTTATATCTAATCCATACACCAACGACCAAAAACACCAACAAACACTTTCATTCTTCAATTTTCTTCATATAATTGATCTCTCTCAAGTTCTATCTTCAAGTTCTAAGTGTTCTTCATATATTCTACAAGTTCTAGTTACATAAAATCAAGAATATTTTCAAGTTTGCTAGCTCACTTCCAATCTTGTAAGGTGATCATCCAACCTCAAGAAATCTTTGTTTATTACAGTAGGTTATCATTCTAATACAAGGTAATAATCATATTCAAACTTTGGTTAAATTTCTATAACTATAACAATCTTATTTCAAGTGATGATCTTACTTGAACTTGTTTTCGTGTCATGATTCTGCTTCAAGAACTTCGAGCCATCCAAGGATCCGTTGAAGCTAGATCCATTTTTCTCTTTTTCAGTAGGTTTATCCAAGGAACTTAAGGTAGTAATGATGTTCATAACATCATTCGATTCATACATATAAAGCTATCTTATTCGAAGGTTTAAACTTGTAATCACTAGAACATAGTTTAGTTAATTCTAAACTTGTTCGCAAACAAAAGTTAATCCTTCTAACTTGACTTTTAAAATCAACTAAACACATGTTCTATATCTATATGATATGCTAACTTAATGATTTAAAACCTGGGAACACGAAAAACACCGTAAAACCGGATTTACGCCGTCGTAGTAACACCGCGGGCTGTTTTGGGTTAGTTAATTAAAAACTATGATAAACTTTGATTTAAAAGTTTTTATTCTGAGAAAATGATTTTTATTATGAACATGAAACTATATCCAAAAATTATGGTTAAACTCAAAGTGGAAGTATGTTTTCTAAAATGGTCATCTAGACGTCGTTCTTTCGACTGAAATGACTACCTTTACAAAAACGACTTGTAACTTATTTTTCCTACTATAAACCTAAACTTTTTCTGTTTATATTCATAAAATAGAGTTCAATATGAAACCATAGCATTTTGATTCACTCTAAACGGATTTAAAATGAAGAAGTTATGGGTAAAACAAGATTGGATAATTTTTCTCATTTTAGCTACGTGAAAATTGGTAACAAATCTATTCCAACCATAACTTAATCAACTTGTATTGTATATTATGTAATCTTGAGATACCATAGACACATATACAATGTTTCGACCTATCATGTCGACACATCTATATATATTTCGGAACAACCATAGACACTCTATATGTGAATGTTGGAGTTAGCTATACAGGGTTGAGGTTGATTCTAAAATATATATAGTTTGAGTTGTGATCAATACTGAGATACATATACACTGGGTCGTGGATTGATTCAAGATAATATTTATCGATTTATATCTGTACATCTAACTGTGGACAACTAGTTGTAGGTTACTAACGAGGACAACTGACTTAATAAACTTAAAACATCAAAATATATTAAAAGTGTTGTAAATATATTTTGAACATACTTTGATATATATGTATATATTGTTATAGGTTCTTGAATCAACCAGTGGCCAAGTCTTACTTCCCGACGAAGTAAAAATCTGTGAAAGTGAGTTATAGTCCCACTTTTAAAATCTAATATTTTTGGGATGAGAATACATGCAGGTTTTATAAATGATTTACAAAATAGACACAAGTACATGAAACTACATTCTATGGTTGAATTATCGAAATCGAATATGCCCCTTTTTATTAAGTCTGGTAATCTAAGAATTAGGGAACAGACACCCTAATTGACGCGAATCCTAAAGATAGATCTATTGGGCCTAACAAACCCCATCCAAAGTACCAGATGCTTTAGTACTTCGAAATTTATATCATATCCGAAGGGTGTCCCGGAATGATGGGGATATTCTTATATATGCATCTTGTTAATGTCGGTTACCAGGTGTTCACCATATGAATGATTTTTATCTCTATGTATGGGATGTGTATTGAAATATGAAATCTTGTGGTCTATTATTATGATTTGATATATATAGGTTAAACCTATAACTCACCAACATTTTTGTTGACGTTTTAAGCATGTTTATTCTCAGGTGGTTATTAAGAGCTTCCGCTGTCGCATACTTAAATAAGGACGAGATTTGGAGTCCATGCTTGTATGATATTGTGTAAAAACTGCATTCAAGAAACTTATTTTGTTGTAACATATTTGTATTGTAACCCATTATGTAATGGTCGTGTATAAACAGGATATTTTAGATTATCATTATTTGATAATCTACGTAAAGCTTTTTAAAACCTTTATCTATGAAATAAAGGTTATGGTTTGTTTTAAAAATGAATGCAGTCTTTGAAAAACGTCTCATATAGAGGTCAAAACCTCGCAACGAAATCAATTAATATGGAATGTTTTTAATCAATAAGAACGGGACATTTCATAACGTGAGGAGTCTCTCCCTTCATTGAGAATTTAGAATAAGATTTCCTTGTATGAAAGTGCGAGTGTAAGGCGAGAGAGGTTTCCGCCTCGATGTGAGCATACCAAGCATTTTGTAGTTCGTCGATAAAATTGTGCGAAAACGAGATAGTATACACGTATAGCATATGGTTGAAGTCGAAGGAATTTGTCATTCATTCGGAAGCATAAGTATGGTTCGATAATAATCGACGATGTGTCCCGGGTATGGTTGTTATCAGTATTCGCGGAGTTGTCGGATGTTCAAACAAGAAAAATGAAGTCATGTACATGGCACATGGTGGTGATTAGGTTGATCGAGTCCAATCACCATCACGAGTCATTAGAACTTTGGTATGGCTTACCATAATATAACCACGTTGATCGAGTGTCATTATATTATGCTAACTCATACCTCCATTCCTACATCACCCCATAAATTCAAGTTCGTGTAATCATGAAAATTTAAAATAAACAAAGTGTAACGACGTCTCTAACGTGACTCGTATTGAATCGAAAGAATTAGTGCAACTCTAAAGATGCGTTCCCCGAGGGAAGTGTATAAATGATTGTTCACGTCAATGCAGTTCAAGTCAAACAATAATGCATTTAGGTACTAAAAGAGTAATGCATCATGATAACGAATAGTACGCAACCGTAGTGATAAGTAGTGACGACGATACTCATCTAGAGTAGTGATGGTAGTAACACGAAAAAGTAAATAGTAAGAAACACCGGTGGGAAACCGATAGTAAGTTGAAACGGTGGCGAATAACAATCTGGGAGTCGGAGTTCCTGAACAAATGTGACTAATGAAGTCGTCGTCATCCTTACGCGCATGAATCTCGAATTTACGTGTGTTATCAGAAAGTGGTAGAATACGGATTCGTATGATGAAAGTTTGGTACCAATAAGGAGTTCACCTAAGAAAGGTTTAAGTATAATGCACAAGTAGTCAAGTAAGTGCTATCTATAGCAAATGTATGTCAGAATGCAATGGCTAACTATCCAGTTGTAGTCTAGATTCACTAATGCGTCCTAACGACTCTGTCAGACACACTAATGCACATCCTAGATCCCTACAATCAACACTCTGATACCATCTGTAACGAACCGACCAAATCGTCATTGACGGCGCCGACTACTTAGGTCCCGTTGCATGGTCATAGTCCCTATATGAGACTCGTTTGACCAAAATTATGTCGCATTCATTTGAAACGTACAAGACTTGCAAAGTTTAGTTTACAAAACAATTCGACAACAAGTTTAAGATTACAAAAATTGTAAAGTATAAATGAAATAACTTGCGACATAATTAGTTTAAAATCACGGTTGCTATAAATAGCGTAAGTATATGCTTTAAGTTTGAATCCAAAGGTGCTATCACTAGCGTATGCATGTATGCTTGACTCCAATCAAGTAAATGAAAGTGTGCGGAAGCATGTATCAAATAGCCAAGTATGAACCTGAGAAAACATGTAGAAAACTGTCAACGAAAAACGTTGGTGAGATCATAAATGTATTTGTAAAAGTATGTTTTTGAATCACAAGGTTTAGTATCAAGCGTATACATCTCTAAAGATGTGTTTGTATCAAAAAGTATACATCTCAAAAGATGTTGTTTGTAAACCATAAGATTTTGTATAAAGTGAATATCAAGCGTATACATCCCAAAAGATGTTGTCTGTATCACGAGCACCCAATTACTAAAACTTAACTGAATCTTACCTCTGCATAATAGTGTTAGAACCTACACTATACACCAAAAATACGTTTCATCCGTCAGACGAGGGTTCGTCAAACCCGTATGGCCACACAACATAAGTTCTCGCTTACACCCTACAAGTGTAACTAATGGTAATTAGACTTGAGGATTACTGTTCTAACTCGCATGTTTCTTTGCTCTTGTATTCGTATTTGTGTTCAAAGTATGAAAGTATAAACCGTATAAAATGTATATAAAGTATAGGTTTCTCAAAACACGATTTAAAGTATAAAAGTATTTGCAAAGGTGGGACTATGATCTCACCTCGAGTGCACGAGTATAAAAGTACTTCACAAAGTAAACGTGTGCATGAAAGTTGCTTAGCCTTGACCTAAACAAGTAAGTTGTATCAATTAAATGGTTACGACACAAGGTCGAGCGAAATGTGTTCAATTAGTCCTATGGCTCGTTACGACTCGAATAGTATAGCAAGTGAATCACGTTGTCAAGTTTCATGCAAGAATCAAGTATGAACGCATGTTAGAACATTTGCATAAGTGTTTTGTTAAGTTTGACTAAAAGTCAAACTTGGTCAAAGTCAACGAAAAAGTCAACGAGGTCGGGTCGGGTCCCGAACTATTTTTCTAAGCTTAGAAATCATATTTGAGCATGTTGTCCAAGTTTCATGTTGATCGGGGGTGCGTAGCATGCTTAGAATTGAACGAAAACTGACCAAAATGGGCAGTCTGCCTTAGATGCACCGCATCTGAGGCAGATGCGCCGCATCTGCATCTGGTGCAGCAATTCTGGGGCAGTTTACACTTAGACGATTTCAACTTCAAACGATCATAACTTTTGACTCGTTAACATTCAAAACACGTATCTTATATCGTTGGAAAGGTAATTTAAAAAGAAATACAACTACACACATTTAATGAATCAAATCCATCATTAACAACAATAAAAACCTCATCAAATGATCATTAAACGTTCAAAATCAAAGTTTCAAGTTCACAAAACGCATTTCTTGACTCGGGAATCCAATTTACACATACGATACATCGTTTTGAAGGTAATGAAACATACAATACAATTAAACACTTACTAACAACATTAACATGCATTCAATGCATCAAAATCCCGTTTTAAAGTTCATCAAACCCTAACCAAAATCATGAATTCAACAATTTTGTAAATGAAGTTTTTCTAAATCAGCCTACACATCAATTTGAAGCTAATGATGCTAGTAACACTTTTAATACATGAACTTTAACATTTAAACAACATTTAATCAACCAAAATCAAGGATTAAGCACACCCATTTCAAGTTCATGCTAGTTACTCCAAAAACAACAAATCGAGCAAACAAAACATATATTCATGTTAGACTTGAGCCATAGACACTAACTAACACCATTTCAAGTTTATAAAACGAATTTGAGAAATCTAGAGTTTTTAGAAACCTTACCCTAAGCTATGAAATTGGTACCAAATCGAAGAGGATGAAGATAGGATCACGAATATGTAATTTGTTTTGTGATGAACTTCCTTGATTGAATTTAGATGATAAATCTTTGATGTTGGGGTTTGAGAGAAGATATGGAAGTAGCAAGAATGAGGGAGGTGGAATGGATGGAGGAGAAGGCCACTTTGACTATTTGACCTAGTCAAATTTTTGCCCACTTGGCAAGTTTGGTCCCTCAAGTTTCAAAGCAGGTGCGAGAATTAACCGAGAGAATATTTTTAAAAACGCTAGAGTAAACGAGTGATGTTATAATTAAATAACGGGAATATTATGAACGTTAGTTAACGAAAGACACGAATTTAGATAACAAAAGGTATTATCTAAAAAAAGACGGTGTTAAAATAATTTTAACAGAAAAACGCGGGATGTTACATATACCATCACTATTATAAGTATTATCATTACTATTAAATTTTTCATTTGAAACTACTATCAGTATTATAAGACTTAATAATAAAACTATCATTCGTATTACCATTAATAGAATTATTAAATATTATTTTCCTTAGTATTAATATGAGTATTATCATTATCATTATTTTTATCATTACAAATATTATCTTAGTATAATTATAATTACTAATTTCAACAAACGAAATGATAATTATATAAAAGTATATTTAACTTAACTATATTAATATTTTCATGAATACATTTAATTAAATAATAAAATATATATAAGTTATTAATACAAAGATTTATCACTAATAATAAATATATATATATATATATATATATATATATATATATATATATATATATATATATATCGATTATGTGTATTAATAAGTATACAAATGATATAGGTTCGTGAATCTGAGGCCAACCATGCACTTGTTCAATGACGACATATGTATTTTTACTACGAAATACAGTATTGTGAGTTTCATTTGCTCCCTTTTTAAATGATTTTGCAATATATATTTTTGGAACTGAGAATACATGCGCTGTTTTTATAAATGTTTGACGAAATAGAAACAAGTAATTGAAACTGCATTCTATGGTTGAATCATCGAAGCCGAATATACCCCTTTTGCTTGGTAACCTAAGAATTAATAAACCAGTCTACTAATTGAAGCGAATCCTAAAGATAGATCTATTGGGCCCAACAAACTCCATCCGTTGTAGCGGATGCTTTAGTACTTCGAAATATATATCATGTCTGATGGATGTCCCGGAATGATGGGGATATTCTTATATGCATCTTGTTAATGTCGGTTACCAGGTGTTCAATCCATATGAATTATTTTTGCATGCATGCTATTTATGAGAAATGGAAATGAAATTCTTGTGGTCTATTAAAAAGATGGAAATGAATGATTATAATAAACTAATGAACTCACCAACCTTTTGGTTGACACTTTTAAGCATGTTTATTCTCAGGTATGAAAGATATCTTCCGCTGTGCATTAGCTCATTTTAAGGATATTGCTTGGAGTCATTCATGGCATATTTTGAAATACGTTGCATTCGAGTCATTGAGTTCATCAAGATTATTATTAAGTCAATTATAGTTAGATAGTAGATATTATGAAATGGTATGTATGCCTGTCAATTTTGGATGTAAAGAAAGTTTGTCTTTTTAAAACGAATGCAATGTTTGTAAAATGTATTATATAGAGGTCAAATACCTCGCAATGTAATCAACTATTGTGAATCGTTTATAATGTATATGAACGTGTCCTTTCACATTTAATGCAGCCTCCTTGCTGCCAATCAAATGTCTGCTAATGATGACTCTGCATCAGCGGGAGTCAGTTAGTTATGACAGGCTGTCAAATCCTAACTGCAAGAGTTTTGCTATCGTACATGGATGATAAGTAAACTAATGGGTTTTTCTATCGTGCACCACATCTTTTCACTGTAACCCGTTAGGATTGCGACACGTGTATGGCCAGTTGTGCGCCTCACACGTTTTTTTCTTCCTTTTTTAGACCCTAACCGTTTATGCAATAAATAGGGCGACGATTTTAACACATTTGGTAAAAAAAAATTAAAAAATTCACCTCTTTTCTTCTTTGCAAATCCGATCAAGTTTCGCCCAGTTTCTCGTTTCATAACCCAGGTAAGTGCAATATTCTATTTTCATCCCCCTTTTTTAAATTGTAAATATGTCGTCTGCATCTTCAACCATGTTTCAAGTCCATTCCATCTCATCCACCCTAGACGATGAATTCGTTAAAGCTGTTATCGACTGGTATCCACCAATTTCTCAATACACCCCTACCCTTACGCTCACAAACCAATGAGCCCATAAACCCCAACCAACATGGTGGCAGTCTACGATCAAACCCTAGAAGTTGGAAACACTTGCATCCCTCCGATTAACTTTTTCATGGAGGTTCTGTCGTCGTATAACATTGGCCTAGGGCAATTACATCCCTATGGCGCTGCTCGTCTAACGTTGTTTGAAAGGTTGTGTAGGGCAAACAACCAAGAACCGTCAATTAACGTCTTTAAAAACATTTTCCATTGCCAAGTTAATGAGCACGATTGGTACAGTTTCAGCGATCGAGCATCTTTTACGTCTGGTTTGAAGAATGGCTTGAATACTTCCTGGAAATATTCTTTTTGTAATGTCGATAACAAGTTCGTTCATCAACAATTCGCTAACATTCTCTAATGGCATTCTGTTGCTAACCCTGCTTTTAATTCCCCCCCCCCCCCCCCCCCAATGACACCGCCAGAATAGGAACAGTTTCACCTCTGTTCCGGTAAGAAACTAAGCATTTGGGTTTACCCAAATGAAGTTCTTTACTTGGCCGAAATCTCTTCCTACTGGCAATATAGTGGATTCCATCCGGTCATATTACTTAACGGAAGGGGTAAAATTTTATCTTGAAATACTTATGCATTATTTTCTTTTCAATACAGAGTATGCTAACCATTGTATGTCATTGCTTGCAGAGATGAATCTTTACCAGGTTATGGTTGAAGAATGTTTGAAAGGTTACTCTGTGAAAAAGGAAGTTGCTGATAAAGACGTGCCAGTTAACGTTGCAGAGGATTCGAATGCTTCGGCTGAGGAAGATGAACAGCCGCTTAAGCGTAGAAGCTCTGTGCGTTTAAACCCTCAAGTGAAGAAGAAGAAATCCAACGCCTCATCCTCTGAAGGTAGAACATTGTATTGCGTACATTTTTCATTATATTATACCTTCATTGCTTGTTTGGAAACTAACACGCATGTTTTTGCATTGCCAGTTGTGAACCTTGATGAAGATACGCCCCCAACAGTGACTCTTGCTCTGCCTGTCATCAGTACGCCCATGCCCACATCTGCGCCCCCAGTAATGTCTGCGCCCCTCGAATCAACTTCCCGGATGCTCGTGATCTGTTCTAATCAAACTCCTTTGCCAACCAATCCTGCAACTCGTGCTACTATTGGTCCCTCGATTACTTCTGTCTCGAGTCCTAAATTGAACATCAACCCTTATGCACCCATTCGCATTGATAATTTGGAAGCAATTCTAAATGTTTCCAAGCGTACTGCATCAGAATAGCACATGTATATGCAAGGGTGTGCTCCTGCTGACATGAGGCATGAGCTAGAGAAGATGATGTCAGACCAAAAGGCATGCTTTGATACGCAGCTATCGTTTCTCACATGGGCAAGGGATTGTGATCGTCTAAACAGCGAGCGTTCTCAGAAGGTAGAGGTGCACCTTTTCGGGCAATTACAGAGGAGGTTGACAAATTTAGAGTCGAAGCTTAAAGTGGCCGATGAAGCATTGAAAACAGTGGAGGCCACTGTTGAAAATTTAAAGAAGGAAAAGGTTGTGCTTCTTTCCGTACAAGCTGATCTGGTAGAGGAAAACAATTTGCTAAAGGATGAACTTACTACTACTAATTCCAACCTTGAGTTGTTATCCTTTGAAAAACAGGACATCTTTTCGCACCTTGACCGGGTGGCCACTGATCGTGATTCAGCGTTAAACAATTTGGCCGCACTCAAAGCTGCTCTTCCACAGATTGCATCGAAGGTTCTTAGTTCTTCTACCATCAGCAAACTTTACTCAGGTGCAATCAGGGCCATCAAAGCATTAGAGCGGGTAAACTTTTAGAAACTCATTTTTGACAACATAGAGGTTCCGACAAATTTTCCAAAAGTTGTTGCTGATCAGCTTAAGAGCGATGCTTTAGCCAAGGCGCTCGAATCCAGTCGTGCGATGGAGAACATCCAAATTCAATCCTTAATTCAAGCAAGTGTTAACCCTGTGACTTCAGTGCAGGATTTGTTGGAGCTCGCGATTTGAGGATTTGAGCCTTAGGGCTCGGGTACTGCTATGGCGTGCTTTGTGTGGCACATAGTAGTTTTTTGGAGTGGCGGGCGTACAAGTGAGCTATAGACATGTAATGTCTTCGGCCTTGTGCGCCCACTCTTTGGGGGGTTACATCCGCAGGAAGCATGCTCAGTTATAGGTGCTACTTGCAACATGGATGTGCTCCCCACTTTCCTGTACAGGACCACATATAGGTCAACCTTTGTTTTTCTATTCTCATGGGGTGATCCGCCTGATCGCTGTGGGCTGGGGTTCGAAGGATCACTTCCATTAGCGTAGGGCAGCGTTCCAAATAATGCCATGTAGTTTAGATTTTCCTTTTTTTATATTACTAGGCCTGCGTGCCAATCGTTAAATCTTAGGCCTACGCGCCATATTTTACGTATTGGGCCTGCGTGCCCCTAGTGATCTTTCATTTAATGTTTTCTTTTGGCACTATTGTAACTTAGTGCAACATTAATGAAATTTATTTTGCGAATTTTATTGTTTCAAGTCTTTATTACTCTTAACAAATATCGTAATTGTGATGCATACAATCCAATGTATACTTTGTTTATACTCAAGGTTTAATAATGCTAACCGACGCCAAACTATTGTGCACATAGCCACCGCTTTTCATTGCATTATTAAGTAAAGTACTTAGAGTCTTCCAAGTGAATTAACACTTAGGTTAGTGGGCAAGCTACCTCAATGCTTGTCCTTTATAGTCATGACTTGCAGTCTTCTAGTCTGTGAGAGTGTGTTGGTCTAGACAAACCAATTTCTGTTACCCACCCTAAAATCTAGCCTTTTAACCAAACAGGATTCTGCCACGCGGGAGCTAGAGATCATCCCGTAAAAAGCAGGATGCACGTAACTGCTATCAAAATGTGCGTGCAAACATAACCAAATGTTTCCATACAGAAATTAAATTTATTCATGACAAAATAAATAAAATCCAAAAGTCATAACCAAATGACAAACCATTGCAACCGAAAATAAATACTAATTGTCTTTGAAAATAAAGCAACATTTTAAGTAAACTAAACAATGTAAGTGCTCTTAATGTGGGGTGATCAATCCCATGTGCTGCAACCTGACAATTATATATAACATCTTTTCAAATTGGTTGCATGGCAAGTACACGGTACTCGTTCTCCAGTTATTTCATCTAGGATATAAGATCCTGTAGCACTTGTGCCAATTATTTCATAGGGACCCTCCCAATTGAGCCCAAGCATTCCAGTATTCTCTGCTCGGCTTGCCTCATTATTGGGCCATACATACTGTCCCACTTTGAATGACAATGGCTTGATGCGCTTATCATAATACTTATAGATTTTCTGCGTGTTCATGGCTTCTTGTATAGCTGCAACTTCTCTGCGCTCCTCTAGCATATCTAGGTTAGCGCGCAAACCTTCACCATTGCTTGACTCATCAAAGCCTTGAACTCTCTTTGTAGGCACCAATATTTATGCAGGGATAATCGCTTCAGTCCCATAAGCCAAGCTGAAAGAAGTCTCACTTGTTCTATTTTTATAAGTACTTCGATGTGCCCACTATACACTTGGGAGCTCATCGACCCATTCATTTCCATATAAGCCTAAGCATGCCTTTATCCCCTTTATAATATCCCGGTTGGTTACTTCACATTGCCCATTCGCCTGAGGGTGTGCGATCGAAGTGAAAGATTGCTTAATGTTCAGGTCTTGACACCAGGACCGGAATGGTTCTCCTTCAAATTGGGATCCATTATCGCTGACCATTTCATTGTGAATACCAAACCTGCACACAATATCTTCTTAAAAGAAGTTGTGAATGTGCTTGCTAGTAATTGTTACCAATGCCTTCGCCTCCACCCATTTAGTGAAGTAATCAATTGCTACCACCAAGAATTTGATTCCCCCTGAGTGAACAATGATTTCATTAATACTATGAAAGCGTGTAATTAGAAAAGTATTATTCAGATAAATTATTCCACGCGTACCTGAGCACGCGGTAATTGGGCCGACAATGTCGATGGCCCACTTGCAGAATGGCCAAGCTACCATTATTGGTATCATAGGACGTCGCGGTGCTCTGGTGATGGGTGCGTGTTGTTGACATGATTGACACGTTCTCACGACCTCAGCTGCATCTTTGTGAATGGTGGGCCAGTAATACCCAATGCGCATAACCTTTACAGCTATAGTCCGATAGTCGGAGTGCAAAGCGCAATACCCTTCATGGACTTCTCTGATCACTTGTTTCTCTTGATTTGGGCCAATATATAGCAGGCTCGGTCCAAGGAATGACTTTCTGTAAAGAGCTCCATCTACCAAAGTGTACATGGGCGCTTTCATGCGTACCTTTCTTGCTTCCTTTTCGTTTGTAGGGAGCATTCCTTATACAAAATTTTAAGTATAGGTGTCATCCAGTTTGGGGTTCCTCCTCGATAGGTGCAACGGTTGAATTCTCATCAATAGATTTCTCCGTCAGTTCTTCTACCCATACATTTTTGCGCAAGTGTTCAAAGGCTAAGGTAGCCAACTTGCTAAGCGCATCTGCTTTCTTATTCTGACCCCTAGGTACCTGCATTAGTCTGAACACGTCGAACTCTTCTATCATCTTTTGTACAAGTTCTAGGTAGCTTTGCATAGAGGCATCATGTGCCTCAAATAACCCATTAACTTGATTTGCCACGAGTTGCGAGTCAATGTATGCATCTAAACACTTAATACCAAACTGCTGCGCTATGCGCATTCGGGACAGCAGTGCTTCATACTCTGATTCATTATTCGTGGCTGTGAAGGCGAATCGAAGCACATAAGTGTGCTCTTCCCCTCCAAACTTGTCAGAACTAACCCTGCGCCTGAACCCTCTGGGCCACAAGCTCCATCAGTATACAACTCCCAAGGTTGACTTTCCAGAGGTTTGGTTGCGATACTTTCCTTTGACGCCTCTATCTCAACCTTAGTTTCAGCCAAGTAATCTTCCAATATCTTTGACCGCTGTTCGCGAAGAGAAGTTTATTTCGTGCTCCCCCAATTCTATGGCCCATTTAGCCAATCGCCCCGAAACCTCAGGTTTGTACAGCACATGTGTAACGTCCTCCCAATAGGGTCTGGAAGAAACGTTACTAATATCAAATAAACCAACATATTATAATACGAGAACAATACTAAATGAGAAAATTTAACTTTATTGAGTACGCAGCGGAAAATGAAATGTCGTTACAATAATGGAAATAATGATAAAGTAATTGTTCATATGCAGAAGTAATAAATGCGATATCTCTTGATCCTAAGTCCAAGTAGCATCACATAAGTAGTAGATAAGAAAGCTTGAATCAAACAGCACCTGAGACAAAACATGCTAAAGTGTCAACCAAAAAGGTTGAGTGAAGTTCATAGGTTTAACAAAAGTAGTTATCGTTGTTTTTAGACCACAAGATTTAGTTGTAAAGTTGATCTCCCGCAGGATCAAAAAGTAGATCTCGCAGATCCAAAAGTAGTACTGATTCGTGATATTTTAGACTAAACGTTTGTTTTGTTGCCCCGATGATAAGTTGGCAGTACCTTATCACCATGTTTAAATCATTATTAAGTAATACAAAGACATCACGGTCAAATGTATCGGGGACGTTACTCCCGATAGGCCTACCCCCAATAATTAAGAATGCCTTATCCTGAAAGCAGTTAAAAAATATCACTGTGGGGTCTTAGTAGCATAAGCTAGTCATAGTACAGTTTAGGTTCGTACTTGTGTCTAAGTTGTTTAAAGTATAAAAGCAGCATGTGTCTCACCCCAGTAAGTATAAAAAGTGCTATAGCAATAAGAGTGGGGCTATGAAAGTCACCTTAGTAATTCGGTGAGTGAAAGTATTCCTTAAAGAGAAAGTATGGATGATCGAAGCACAGAGAAGTCAACCTAAGAATAAGTTGAGAATAGTTTAGATGTTTTGCCCGTATTATGATAAGTGTAAGTATTTTCTTTTATAGTAAGTTTAAAGAAGGTTTATCGTTTTGGAAAGGCTTTTCATACTAGACAAGCTTCCAATCTAACACTTTCAATTTAAAATGGCCTTTTCAGGTCATAGGTTTCTGAGCCACAGGATCCTTTAACTCGGTAATCCAAACTCTCTGCCTAGACTTTCGAGCGTCCATCCACTCGAGAAAGATCAAGATCTATACCCATCTAATATACCGTTCCAATACGTTTTTAGGTGCATATAGAAATACAACACTTTATATACTTTACTTATAAGTGTTTAATATATATATATATATTATATATATGTAAGGATACATGTATATATATATATATATATATATATATATATATATATATATATATATATATATATATAGTTTAAATTATGTTTTAGATCAATATAAGCACCAATAATTATCTAATGATGCTAACAAGTGTTTTATTGATTTCATAACAGTAAGTAACTTGTATAAAACATAATAAAAATTTTCTATACATTAATATTAAGTTTTGTGTATTAAATATTACTTTTTATAATTGTTTTAATAGTTAAAATGAAAATAAATAGGTAAACAAGTTTAACACCACATCTTATATTTTTCTTAGGTTCTACTGATCAAAATAAACTTAGGAAAATTTTATAAATTTTTGTTATGGTGTAAAAGTATTTATTGCTAATTTCTTTTTCGGTTTGCAATAAATCAAAGTTTATAAAGTAATAATTATTAAATCAACTAAATTAATTCAACCAATAATTTTCGTGTGCTTATATTAGTATATTAAGCTTAGAAAAATTATTTGTATAATTATATTAATAGTTTAACTATTTAATTCAACTTTTGTATTGTTATTAGTTTAAATTCGAAATTAACTAGAAATATATATTCATTAATTCAAAAAAATAATTTTTATAACTTTCTTAATAGTTCCAAAGTAGTTTCTATTAATTATTGTAGTCATAAAAATATTATACCATTTAGTTCTCTTTTTATTTTAAAAAACACTGTTTTCGGCTACTGTAGCAAAACTAAAGAAAATACAAATTAATTATTTAAAATGACAATTAAATCAAACATTAATTTTTATAATTACTTGCATAACATATGTGATAAGCGAAAATTGTAAAAACATATATATATAATCGTTTACTATTTATTTATTATATATCTATATATAACGAATATAAAAAAAATCAGTTTTTGATTTTTAATAAATATAAATTCGAATGTATAATTCATAAAAATAATTTTTATAGTCATTAGGATACTTAATACTAATTATCATGTATTTAAATTATTTATTATAATTAATTTCATATTTATTTGGTATTTAATATAAAACTAGCACAAAAATATGATAAAAACTAAATAAAATCTATAAAAATAATATAGAGAACTTACAAAAATAATTTTTGCAGAGGTTTGAGAGAGAATTCTTCAAGTTTTTGGTGTACAAAATTTGTGAACTAGGCTATGGTATTTATAGTTACAATTTTTGGTAAAGAGAAAATAAAAAAATACAAAAGTTTATATAAAAAAATAACTAGTGTCTTGTAAAAAAATTAAAAGTATTTATGGCCAGTCATGCCACCATTTCAAAATATAAATAAATAAAAGTAAAGTTAAAAGTAGGAAAAAATAAATAAAAGTGGATCTAGATCTAGTTTATATATAAAAAAATACTACTTTTTAATATATATATATATATATATATATATATATATATATATATATATATATATATATATATATATATATATATATTTCATAGTTCTAAAAATGTTAACTAACTAAATTTCTATTTTTATTTAATTATTAAATACGAATTTTGATAAATATAAATATATATTCTGTATTTATAAAATTATAATTACTAAATGTGGTTTTTATTTAATTAAATTATTACTTTATAATTTTATTAGTTTTATATATGTTACTACATTTATATATACTTGTATTTATTAATTGTATAATATATTAACTAAATACAAAATTAATATAAGTATTTTATATGTAATCATGTTATGACATAAATTTTTTTTTTTATAAAAATTCTTACGCGTACGTTGTTGAATAAAATTTATTATTCGTTTAACGTTCGTTAATTTCGTATGTATATAACGACCTTTTATTAGTACTTAGAGTTTATTCATTATACTTAAATCTTTTGTTCGGGCATTATATAGATGGAAAAATGAGGGTCGTTATAGTACCTCCCCGTTAATGAAAACTTCGTCCCGAAGTTTTAAGTGGAGTTCCCGTCTGCTTCATCAACAGTTGGGAAGAGATGGGGATATTTCTGTTTCATATGGTCTTTGCGTTCCCAGGTATATTCGGGGCCTCTACGCGAATTCCAACAGACTTTAATGATAGGTATGTTGCTTTTACGCGTTTGTTTGACCTCTCCTTCCATGATTTCTATAGGTTCTTCAACGAAGTGCATTTTATCATTAATACGAAGATCATTCAAAATGATGATGTTATACAAGTCATTTCAGTAAATTGGATACATGAAATGTGTTATGAATGGTATTGCGCTCATTTAAAACCTTGAGCATTTTATGCCACAATATTAGGGCAGACAAACAGAGAGGAGTTCGTGAAAATCACAGTCATGAAATTTGATAGAGATCTTCATTGTTTACAACAAGAATATTTTAATGATGAATATAAGTTGAAAAATAAAGTTTTATCACTATTGAATAATATGGATAAAACGATTCGTTTATAGGAAGAGTATAAACGAAGCTATCATAAAAGAGTGAAATGAGAAAATTAAATGTTCGCCTTAACTTTTGACGTAGTCACGATTGATTTCCGGAATTCAAGGAATTAAAGGAAATCTTCGTAATCTATAAGATTTGATTCTCCGGTATTTACGAAATTTTGAGATTTGTTTGATTAAATGCGGTGATTTGCCTCGATTGATGTGTTTGGAATTTTACTATAAATTAGCTTCTTCCGTTTCATTATCTTCACCACTTCTATACTTTCTTTCTCAATTCAAACTTCCAAAAGATTAAGAAAATGCTAAATCCAGTTCTGATCCTGGTTATTATATTGACCATCTATGCAGTCATTCTTCTTTTTCTTTTACCGCCAGAGGAATCTGTTTACTTCTTCTATGCTCTTGGGGTTATAGTGTTTTTAATTATCCCGTGTCTTTATATTGCTATACGCATTGATATACATGGTTTGTAATTTCGGAGTCGTTATCGGGCTTTATATTTTCCCTTATATGTCGGAACTTTATGTTTTTGTTTCTTCTTCCCGACTTCAAGTCAAGCGAGTAATGGTCCAGAATTCATAGGTATGAAGTTTTGAATGATCATAATATATAAAGTAGAAAGGAAAGGTAATAGCACGATTTGATTTGTCATATTACCAGAATATCCGAAAAAGACCGAATCATCAAGAAAAATATTTTATTGATATGTTTAGAGGTTAAATAGAATGTAAGAGTCGTGTAACATGGCAAATGATGATTATAAAATCTATGAATCATCATCTTCCATTAAAAACTGAGCATGACTTTCTGTAATATAATCACGTTGGCCTGACGTCATTGTATTATATTAACTCATGCTTCAATTCCCAATCACTTTTTCAAAGCATTTATAATTTAAACTCGAATTTTACAGAATATAGAAACTAAAACAGTTTCCTTTATAAAGATATCGCAAAGAGATACTTAATTGCGGACATGAATCGTTATGAAGATATCTTCCGAAATATAGAGGATATTTATGATGATATTTTGGAATTTCTAAGTTCGAAAGTTGATGAAGAAAAATTTTCCGCAAGCTTTTAACATGACTTTGGAGCAAGATATTCTCTAAAGATTTCACCGGATTCAGAATTTCCTGGATTCTTTGAATATAGGGTTTGGCCCTTGTGTTTGTCCTTGGTCTCCTCCATGGTTAGCTCAATCCGTTTTTCAGTTCCAAATTTTCTTTTGGGCTTTTCCAACGTACCATTCTTTATTATCAAACTGTTAGCCCTTAAGAACATCTATAGCATTTGCTGCTTCGTCAGCATTCTCAAGGTTAACGAATCTGAATCATTGTTGACAACCTGAGATGGTTTCAAGAAATTTTATTTTTAGATGATTAAACGCTGATTGTAATCGTCAATGGATCTAATGGTTGACGAATAGGTGTTGTTGATTTCAAAAGTAATGAATGATAATTTTGGTGGTTTGATGTGATAATTCATCATAGAATACGAATGAATATAATTCATGAATGTAGTGATCTTTAGGAAGATAACATCTGCTATAGCTTTACTTGAATTCTGATATGTCAAATTCAGAATATGTAATTTGATTTAAATGAAAATGGTTGTTCTTTGGTGCGCGGATACATATGTGGATGTAAGTAGTATAGTTACTGATTATTGAATCAGAATTTGAAGAATGTACAATGTAACACATTAATGTGAGATATAAATATTTCTCGGGTATTACCTACCCATTAAAATATTTTCACAATTAACAGTTTGTACAAAAGAGAAGATATACGTTCATATATGTATTCTTCAGATATAATATAGATTTAATGAGTTAATATAATATTAAACTCATTTGATTTGCGGTTGAAACGAGAATAAATAATCTCCAAAACCTTAGAGATTTCATAATTGTCGCGAAATATTTCGCTAATGAAGTTATGAATCAATACTTCATCGTTCATTATTATTGATATACCTCAGTATATGATGTTGGTGCTCGTGGAATTCTTGTGAAATTCATAAGGCACGAATGATGTTTTCTAGAAAGTTTCGAGTACATCGAAAATGAAAGTATACAATCAATCATGTATTTGAGTAATACACTTGGTTTATTATGAAATGGAGTTTATTGTGTTGAAGCAGTGATTAACGATTGTTAAGTCATTAACGAAGGATGTACATCATAGCATATTAATGATATGAATTAATCAAGTAGTACATACTAGTTAAGATTCACACGTAATAGCTTAGTATGAAAAGATTTATTATTGTTCCAATCCATATATATAAAGTATACATATGTAATTCTTCAGGAAGAATGAGTCAATACATCTTAACTCATTATTACTAATATTCCTTGGTATCTATGGGGCGTATGATGTTGATGTTTGAGGTACTGAGTGTGATGTTGAGGCGTGGAATGCGGATGTTTTCGTTGGTGAAGCTGGTGATGTTGGTGGTGATGCCGATGGTACTGGTGGTACTGGTTATGCTGCTGGTGCTGCTGCTGGTGTTCGTAGGTTTCGCACCATATTCTCCAGAGCCACTACTCGAGCGCGAAGCTCGTTGACTTCTTCTATTATTCCGGGATGATTGGCGGTTCGGACAAGTGGATGAATAAGATCTAAAATTTTAGATATTATATATTCGTGACTGGATATCCTGGAAATGAGGGTGAAAATAGTGTTCCGAACGGGTTCGCCAGTAAGTGCTTCAGGTTCTTCACCAAGAGGTGAATTCGGTTGGTGGAAGGGATCACCTTCTTCTTGTCTCCATTGATTAAGTTTACTACGAACCCATCCCCAATTCATCCAAAATAGATGATGGCTGATTGGTTGGTTCATTCCGGTTACGCTGCCATTGGAGCTCGAAGAGTTCGAGGAATCCATATTATGTGTTTGGAATTAGGGTTTTTGATATGAGATTAGTTTTGAATACTGGATGATATATTCGTCTCCTCGAATACGTGTATATAGCAAAAGATTTCCGTAATTTATGGAGGGAATTTAGGAAAAGTGTTAGACAAAATCTATTAGGATAGATACGATAAGATATAATAAGATATGATGTGTCTTTACTTTAATAATGGCAGTATGACGTGTCGAGATCATAAAGTGATAAGTATGTAATCTAATAATCTTTTGATTAAAGACTTTCAATTCGTATACTGTGATAACCCAATGACATTTTTCAATTCGCAAACCGATGCATAAAGGCATAAGGCATATAGGTACGTGATATAACAGAGAGTTATATACGTTTGAGTGTGAGTAGTAACAATTATAAGAATTTCAAAATCATGGATAATATTTCATGTAATACATATGTAATACACATAACCATGATAGATGACTTATGAATGTCAAGAATTTCTGAAATCATTGTGTCGCATTTAGATGCGGTGGTGTAATTGGATAGTACTCAGGAAAATGAGCAGAGTTCTTAGATTAGCTCGGCATTCCAAGATAAGTAAAGTTTCTAAAGTATAGTGTAGCATTTAACAGTTAAAGGCAACAATTAAAGGCACTATGGTCAAGGAAAGTTGTAGTCCTACATTAGGAAAGAGACTTTGATTAGAATCTTTAAGTCAAGTTTGGTAAAGCATGATTGTTAAGATTATAAGGCAATTCTAAATGCTTTAAGTCTAAGGCAGGAAAGGTTATAGTTTCCTAGATTGCTAAGGCACCCTAGCTAGCAAGTAAGGCACACATAAAAATGCAATCCTGGTTCTCTATAACAGCCTGGTTATGCTCTGATACCAATCTATAACGTCCTCCCAATAGGGTCTGGAAGAAACGTTACTAATATCAAATAAACCAACATATTATAATACGAGAACAATACTAAATAAGAAAATTTAACTTTATTGAGTACGCAGCGGAAAATGAAATGTCGTTACAATAATGGAAATAACGATAAAGTAATTGTTCATATGCAGAAGTAATAAATGCGATATCTCTTGATCCTAAGTCCAAGTAGCATCACATAAGTAGTAGATAAGAAAGCTTGAATCAAACAGCACCTGAGACAAAACATGCTAAAGTGTCAACCAAAAAGGTTGAGTGAAGTTCATAGGTTTAACAAAAGTAGTTATCGTTGTTTTTAGACCACAAGATTTAGTTGTAAAGTTGATCTCCCGCAGGATCAAAAAGTAGATCTCGCAGATCCAAAAGTAGTACTGATTCGTGATATTTTAGACTAAACGTTTGTTTTGTTGCCCCGATGATAAGTTGGCAGTACCTTATCACCATGTTTAAATCATTATTAAGTAATACAAAGACATCACGGTCAAATGTATCGGGGACGTTACTCCCGATAGGCCTACCCCCAATAATTAAGAATGCCTTATCCTGAAAGCAGTTAAAAAATATCACTGTGGGGTCTTAGTAGCATAAGCTAGTCATAGTACAGTTTAGGTTCGTACTTGTGTCTAAGTTGTTTAAAGTATAAAAGCAGCATGTGTCTCACCCCAGTAAGTATAAAAATTGCTATAGCAATAAGAGTGGGGCTATGAAAGTCACCTTAGTAATTCGGTGAGTGAAAGTATTCCTTAAAGAGAAAGTATGGATGATCGAAGCACAGAGAAGTCAACCTAAGAATAAGTTGAGAATAGTTTAGATGTTTTGCCCGTATTATGATAAGTGTAAGTATTTTCTTTTATAGTAAGTTTAAAGAAGGTTTATCGTTTTGGAAAGGCTTTTCATACTAGACAAGCTTCCAATCTAACACTTTCAATTTAAAATGGCCTTTTCAGGTCATAGGTTTCTGAGCCACAGGATCCTTTAACTTGGTAATCCAAACTCTCCGCCTAGACTTTCGAGCGTCCATCCACTCGAGAAAGATCAAGATCTATACCCATCTAATATACCGTTCCAATACGTTTTTAGGTGCGTATAGAAATACAACACTTTATATACTTTACTTATAAGTGTTTAATATATATATATTATATATATGTAAGGATACATGTATATATATATATATATATATATATATATATATATATATATATATATATATATATATATATATATATATATATATATATATATATATATATATATATAGTTTAAATTATGTTTTAGATCAATATAAGCACCAATAATTATCTAATGATGCTAACAAGTGTTTTATTGATTTCATAACAGTAAGTAACTTGTATAAAACATAATAAAAATTTTCTATACATTAATATTAAGTTTTGTGTATTAAATATTACTTTTTATAATTGTTTTAATAGTTAAAATGAAAATAAATAGGTAAACAAGTTTAACACCACATCTTATATTTTTCTTAGGTTCTACTGATCAAAATAAACTTAGGAAAATTTTATAAATTTTTGTTATGGTGTAAAAGTATTTATTGCTAATTTCTATTTCGGTTTGCAATAAATCAAAGTTTATAAAGTAATAAATATTAAATCAACTAAATTAATTCAACCAATAATTTTCGTGAGCTTATATTAGTATATTAAGCTTAGAAAAATTATTTGTATAATTATATTAATAGTTTAACTATTTAATTCAACTTTTGTATTGTTATTAGTTTAAATTCGAAATTAACTAGAAATATATATTCATTAATTCAAAAAAATAATTTTTATAACTTTCTTAATAGTTCCAAAGTAGTTTCTATTAATTATTGTAGTCATAAAAATATTATACCATTTAGTTCTCTTTTTATTTTAAAAAACACTGTTTTCGGCTACTGTAGCAAAACTAAATAAAATACAAATTAATTATTTAAAATGACAATTAAATCAAACATTAATTTTTATAATTACTTGAATAACATATGTGATAAGCGAAAATTGTAAAAACATATATATATAATCGTTTACTATTTATTTATTATATATCTATATATAACGAATATAAAAAAATCAGTTTTTGATTTTTAATAAATATAAATTCGAATGTATAATTCATAAAAATAATTTTTATAGTCATTAGGATACTTAATACTAATTATCATGTATTTAAATTATTTATTATAATTAATTTCATATTTATTTGGTATTTAACATAAAACTAGCACAAAAATATGATAAAAACTAAATAAAAACTATAAAAATAATATAGAGAACTTACAAAAATAATTTTTGCAGAGGTTTGAGAGAGAATTCTTCAAGTTTTTGGTGTACAAAATTTGTGAACTAGGCTATGGTATTTATAGTTACAATTTTTGGTAAAGAGAAAATAAAAAATATAAAAGTTTATATAAAAAAATAACTAGTGTCTTGTAAAAAAATTAAAAGTATTTATGGCCAGTCATGCCACCATTTCAAAATATAAATAAATAAAAGTAAAGTTAAAAGTAGGAATAAAATAAATAAAAGTGGATCTAGATCTAGTTTACATATAAAAAAATACTACTTTTTAAAATATATATATATATATATATATATATATATATATATATATATATATATATATATATATATATATATATATATATATATATATATATATATATATATATATATATTTCATAGTTCTAAAAATTTTAACTAACTAAATTTCTATTTTTATTTAATTATTAAATACGAATTTTGATAAATATAAATATATATTCTGTATTTATAAAATTATAATTACTAAATGTGGTTTTTATTTAATTAAATTATTACTTTATAATTTTATTAGTTTTATATATGTTACTACATTTATATATACTTGTATTTATTAATTGTATAATATATTAACTAAATACAAAATTAATATAAGTATTTTATATGTAATCATGTTATGACATAAATTTTTTTTTTTTTATAAAAATTCTTACGCGTACGTTGTTGAATAAAATTTATTATTCGTTTAACATTCGTTAATTTCGTATGTATATAACGTCCTTTTATTAGTACTTAGAGTTTATTCATTATACTTAAATCTTTTGTTCGGGCATTATATAGATGGAAAAATGAGGGTCGTTATAACATGTGATAATACAATCATTGTCAGTATGTCGCATTTATCTAGGCACGCTAAAAGTGACTTATAAGATTGCGTTATACATAGGTAGTGTGTCCCGCGACTTGTACCTGTCTTATTGGTTGATCAGTCAATACCACTATAGGATGCGCTTGGAAATATCGACGCAAACTACGAGCTGTATGCAAATGCGCGTATACTAGCTTTTCTATTGGAGTGTAATTGACCTCACTACCACTAAGCGCTTTACTAACAAAGTATACATGCATCTGTACCTGCGTTTTAAAGAATTGGTTGCACATACACATAAACATATAATTCTCTATGCGTATATATAAAAAATAAATAAAGCATGATACATACCTTTCCCCCTTATCTGGAACAAGAACAGAGCTTATGGCTTCCTTCGATATCACAAGATACAGCATCAATGTCTCTCCTGCCACATGTGCCGTTAAAGTAGGCAGTTCTTTCAAAAGAGCCTTCATCTCTAGAAAAGCTTCCTTGTCCTCCTCTGTCCACTTGAAGTCTGAATTTTTCAATAAGTTCTTTAAAGTTTGGAAGAATGGCAAAGACATGTCTGCTGCTTTTGACAGGAAGCGTGTTAATGCCGCTAATATTCCTGTCAGACTTTGAACTTCTTTTCTGGATTTCGGTGACTGCATCTGTTCCACCACTTCAATTTTTTTAGGATTCGCACGGATTCCTCTTGGGGTTAATATGTGCCCTAAAATTTTTCCCTCTTCTTCCCCAAAGCTGCACTTTGCGGGGTTAAGTTTCATGTTGATTTTGCGCAGAGAGTTGAACGTTTCAAGGATGTCATCAAGCAGTTGCATTTCTTTATTGCTTTTGATAACCAAATCATCAACGTAAGCTTCAAGGTTCCTACCCATTTGATCTTTGAACGCAGCATCGACCACCCGCTGATAGGTTGCGCCCGCATTTTTCAGTCCAAAGGGCATCTTTGTGTAACTATAGATCCATTGATATGTATGGAACACAGTCTTATCTTCATCAGCTTTTGCCATCTGAATCTGAT
Organism: Rutidosis leptorrhynchoides; assembly: GCF_046630445.1. Classification (NCBI taxonomy): domain Eukaryota; kingdom Viridiplantae; phylum Streptophyta; class Magnoliopsida; order Asterales; family Asteraceae; genus Rutidosis; species Rutidosis leptorrhynchoides. The sequence goes on along the minus strand of NC_092333.1, from coordinate 271,167,227 downwards.
GATTACCCTTGTACGCATCCAAGAAACATTTAAATCTGAACCCAGATAATGATTCGACTTTCCAATCTATCTCCGGAAGAGGATAGTTATCTTTGGGGTATACTTTGTTAATATCCTTGAAATCAACACACATGTGCCATGAACCATCGGATTTCTTGACTAAGACAGGATTTGCTACCCAAGTTTGATAGTGCACCTCTCTAAGTATGTTTGCATTCACTAGCTTTTCTACCTCCGTTCGCAGCCACTCGATTCTTTCCTGGGCAATAGGCCCTTTCTTCTGTCGCACTGGAGTTAAACTTGGGCAAGCATTTAACTTGTGCTCTGCTATTTTGCGAGGTACTCCCGACATGTCCTCTTCACTCCATGCGAAAACATCCATATTGGTTATCAGCATGTTTTACAACTTGACTTTAATGTTGTTGGATAAGCTGCCCCCAATCTGGATTCACTTGTCTGGGTGCTTTGGATTGATGACAGTAGATCAGCTTCACATTTGTTCATTAATAGTAGGAAGTGTTTTCGGTGGTGTGATGGATGCACAAAGTTCCCTTCCAGACTCCATCCGGATGGTTGCTATTCGTTGCTTGGTAGGGAATTTTATCATACCGTGAACTGTTGAAGGCACCGCGCCAAAATTTTGCAAAGTAACTCTTCCCAAAAGTTCATTGTAAATAAGAGCGTACCACGCAAAATTCAATGGGCATAGCTCAAGAGTGAGAGGGATCATTATCATCTGCTAATTCCAATTCGAGTTCAACGAACCCCAACGGCTATGCCGACTCCCCAGAAAACCCAGAGAGCACAGTCGTTGGAAAGTAGATGAACAAGAGAAAGCGTTTCAATTGTTAAAGAAAAAGTTAACTGATAATGCTAAAAACGAACATATATTTCATAGCATTATTCCTCAAGAAAGACAAGCTTTTAGTTGCAATTGTTCTATTTACAAGTGATATTCGTTTAAATAATAAAAGGTGAAGACAAAAGACAGATTCGACGATTTAAAGACGCAAACGACCAAAAAGCTCAAAAGAACAAAAGACAATCAAAAAGGTTCCAATTATTGATAAGAAACGTCTCGAAATCACAAGAGTACAAGATTCAAAACGCAAAGTACAAGATATTAAATTGTACGCGAGGACGTTCGAAAATCCGGAACCGGGACTAGAGTCAACTCTTAACGCTCGACGCAACGGACTAAAAATTACAAGTTAACTATGTATATAAATATAATATAATATATAATTAATTATATTAATTATATATATATTATATATATATATTTAAAACCGTCGGCAGCAGGAAACTCCAAGGGTGAAAACTGAAAATACCTCTCCGCGACTCGCGGAGTTTTAAGGCTATTTGGCCGCGAGTCGCGGAGCCCCAAAAATCATTCCTGGCTATAAATCAACCCGAATTCTGATCAAAATCATCATCATTTTTTCTTCTCATTCATACGAAGTAATATATATTTATATTTATAATTTATATTTTAATTTTAATTATAATTCTAATAATAAGGGTATGTTAGCGAATGTTGTAAGGGTGTAAGTCGAAATTCTGTCCGTGTAACGCTACGCTATTTTTAATCATTGTAAGTTATGTTCAACCTTTTTATATTAATGTCTCGTAGCTAAGTTATTATTATGCTTATTTAAAACGAAGTAATCATGATGTTGGGCTAATTACTAAAATTGGGTAATTGAGCTTTGTACCATAATTGGGGTTTGGACAAAAGAACGACACTTGTGGAAACTAGGCTATGGGCTATTAATGGGCTTTATATTTGTTTAACTAAATGAAAGTTTGTTAATGTTAATATAAAGATTTACAATTGGGCGTCCCTATAAATTACCATATACACTCGATCGGACACGATGGGCGGGGTATTTATTTGTACGAATAATCGTTCATTTAACCGGACACGGGAATGGATTAATAGCCACTAGAATAATTAAAACAGGGGTGAAATTACATTCAAGGGTAATTGGTGTAATTGTTAACAAAGTAGTAAAACCTTGGTTTACACGCAGTCGATAACCTGGTGTATTCATTAAACAAAGTATTAAAACCTTGTTACAATTCGAATCCCCAATTAGTTGGAATATTTATCTTCGGGTATAATAATAATTTGACAAGGACACTTGCAATTTATATTTATGACTGATGGACTGTTATGGACAAAAACCAGACGGACATATTGAATAATCCAGGACAAAGGACAATTAACCCATGGGCATAAAACTAAAATCAACACGTCAAACATCATGATTACGGAAGTTTAAATAAGCATAATTCTTTTATTTCATATTTTATTTCCTTTATTTTATATTTAATTGCACTTCTAATTATCGCACTTTTATTGTTATTTTATCGCACTTTTAATTATCGTACTTTTAATTATCGCAATTTAATTTTATCGCATTTTTATTATTCGCAATTTCATTATCGTTATTTACTTTACGCTTTAATTTAAAGTCTTGTATTTATTTTATATTTTACATTAGGTTTTAACTGCGACTAAAGTTTTAAAATCGACAAACCGGTCATTAAACGGTAAAAACCCCCCTTTATAATAATAATATTACTTATAAAGATATTTGTATTTTTATAAAAGTAAACTAATATAGCGTTGAGCTTTGTTTAAACATTTCCCTGTGGAACGAACCGGACTTACTAAAAACTACACTACTGTACGATTAGGTACACTGCCTATAAGTGTTGTAGCAAGGTTTAAGTATATCCATTCTATAAATAAATAAATATCTTGTGTAAAATTGTATCGTATTTAATAGTATTTTCTGCTAAAATTATAAACTATTTTATATACACCTCGTTCGACATCAAGTATTTTTGGCGCCGCTGCCGGGGAATATCTTAAAAGCCGGAAGCGCAACGCTAATATAAAAAAAAAAAAAAAAGAAGATTTTTAGTTTACTTTTATTAAAAATTCGTTTTTGTAAAAATACGTTTTAATTATTCAAAAATATAAAAAGAAAAAAACAAAAATATAAGTATTTTTAGGATTTTGTTAAATATTTAAGTTTTATAAGTTTCTTTATCTTTATTTTAATTTATAAAAATATAAATTTTATTAAAAATCGTTTATTTAAATTAAAAACAGAAAACAGAAAATAATAATAATATAAAAAAAAAAATAAAGAAAAACGCGTAAAAAGTGAAACCTGTCAACTGTTTTTCTGAACCCCGCGACTCGCGGGGTTTTCCTCTTTATTTGCCGCAACTCGCGGAGGTCTTCTGACACACGGACAAAACCCTAAAGTTGCATTGATTACGGAGTTTTATTTATTATTATTATTATTTAACTTAATTATTATTATTATTATTATTAATTTTAGTTTTATTTTTACTTTTTACTTTATATATGTATTTTGTTTAATTAGTTTTATTAAAATTGTAAAATTAGTAGTTTTATTAAATAAATAATATAAAATAATATTTTTTTGTACTTTTTACAACTTTTTATATATTTTTATATTTTGTACCTTTTTAATCGTTGTAGCGTAATATTTATATTTTTAGCTCATATTTAATTTTAAACTTAGTTTTTGCTATAGTTATTTTTACTCCTATATTTTTAGGCTTTGCCGTAGAATTCCTTAAGTGCCTTTTCTTTAGACTAAGATTTAGGTGCTTTAGAATTTTGCGACGCCTTTTTAAGTTTTAGTTTCTTTTTAAGTTATTTCCATTTGGGATTTAGTTTTTCCTGTAAGCTTTAATATTTTTAGAGACCTTTTACTATGTACCAATTATCATTCCAATTAGTAATTTCAATTTGCGATTATAATTTTAAGTTAGTTGTAGTAATAAGGTTAGGTTAGTTAAGTATTTTTAAGTTTTTTTTTTAAGTTTCTTTTATTTTTCCGTCACCTTTTATTTTTCAACCATTTTTCTTTTTCGACCTTTTTCGACGAACTCTTTGTCTTTCTTATTTCTCGCTATTCTAGTTTTTAGGACTTAGAATTTTATTCTACTTCTTATCTAAATTTCTTAAAATTACGAAAATTTATTTTAAGTGGTTAAATTGATAGACATCAAAATTTTCTGGTTCGTAGTAATAGTTGGATTTGTACGTGGACCGGGTTATTGGAGCCAAACAGTCCTCAATTATATTGAGACCAAACGAATCCTGCCCCTCTGCTGCATCTTTTGGCTATTCGAAACGTGGGCAAAATCAGAAAAGTCTATTGATTGGATAACTTATTATAATTTTTCTTTCCTTTTTAAAACTAATAAGATATTCAGTGAATGCACCGAGCAAGACGTTCACCACCTTTTGTACGTTCACCACCTGTAACTCGATCAAGACATCGTTTAACAAATATAACCGCCGTTGATTTTTCTTTAGAATCGTCATCCAGTCGACCAAGTACTTCAGTTCAAATTTCCGATAATCCATTTTTTGAAACAAACCTCACAATTGAGAATCCAGAAAATATTCAGGAACGGTTCGTAGATCCTGAACCATTAAACTTTCCTCCGGAACCACCAATCATTCAAACAGAGATTGTTGAGGAACGAACTATTAAATCAGAATCATCTAGTGATACCGATTCAACAAATTCAATTATGGAGAATCTGGAACCTTTAAGTATGGAAGACCGAATGAGAGCTAAACGCACTTGCCAAGGTCACGCAATTACTCATCCAGACATTAATGCGCCAGATTATGAAATCAAAGGACAAATTCTACACATGGTGACTAATCAATGCCAATTTAGTGGTGCGCCGAAGGAAGATCCAAATGAACATCTACGTACCTTTAATAGGATCTGCACACTATTTAAAATCCGAGAAGTGGAGGATGAACAGATATATCTCATGTTATTTCCCTGGACTTTAAAGGGAGAAGCCAAAGATTGGTTGGAATCGTTACCTGAAGGGGCGATTGATACATGGGATGTTTTAATTGATAAATTTCTTAAACAATTCTTTCCTGCATCTAAAGCCGTAAGACTTCAAGCAGAAATTGTTACGTTCACACAGAAACCAAATGAAACTCTATATGAGGCGTGGACAAGATATGGAAAGTTATTAAGAGGATGTCCGCAACATGGTTTAGACACCTGTCAAATAGTACAAATATTCTACCAAGGATGCGACATCACTACAAGAAAAGACATAGATATAGCAGCTGGTGGTTCTATTATGAAGAAAACCGAAACTGATGCTTACAAAATTATTGATAATACTGCTTCCCACTCACATGAGTGGCACCAAGAAAAAGATATCATTAGATCATCTAAAGCAGCTAGAGCCGATTCTAGCCATGACTTAGATTCCATTTCCGCAAAGATAGATGCTTTCGAGAGACGAATGGAAAAGATGACTAAAGATATTCATGCTATACGAATTAGTTGTGAGCAGTGTGGAGGACTACATTTGACAAAAGATTGTCTTAGTATTGAATTAACAATGGAACAAAGAGAGAATATTTCATACATAAACCAAAGGCCTGGAAATAATTATCAGAATAATTATCAACCGCCAAGACCGATTTACAATCAAAACCAGAATTATAACCGAAATATTCCATACAACAACCAACAAGGTCCTAGCAATCAACAAGTATCCAATAATACTTATAATCAGCAAAGACCTAATTTTCAAAACAAACCACCACAACAAACCGATGATAAAAAGCCGAATTTAGAAGATATGATGACGAAGCTAGTTGAAACTCAAACGCAGTTTTTCACATCTCAAAAACAAACAAATGAACAAAATGCCCAAGCATTTAGAAATCAACAAGCTTCTATTCAAAATCTGGAACAAGAAGTAAGTAACCTAGCAAGGTTAATAGGTGAAAGAAAACCGGGAAGTTTACCTAGTGATACAAATGCTAACCCCCGGAATGAAACAGCTAAAGCTATTACCACAAGAAGTGGTACAACACTTAAACCACCTGAAATACCTGTAACTTCTGATGAAACTATTCCTACTACACAAGAACCACAACCTGATCAGGATAAGGAAAAAGAACCGGTAGTTGAAAAGGTTAATGAAGATAACACAGTTAAGGATAAACCTTATGTTAAACCATACCAACCACCACTTCCTTACCCGAGTAAAATGAAGAAAGAAAAACTTGAAGCCGAGCAATCCAAATTCTTGGATATGTTTAAACAGATAAATGTAAATCTTCCTTTCATTGATGTAATTTCAGGAATGCCAAGATATGCTAAATTCTTGAAAGATCTAATCACGAATAGAAAGAAAATGGAAGAACTCTCGGCTGTTACTATGAATGCAAATTGTTCAGCAGTGCTGTTGAATAAGATACCAGAAAAACTATCTGATCCAGGAAGTTTCACAATTCCATGTTTTCTGGGTAGCCTTAGTTCAATAGAAGCATTGGCAGACTTAGGTGCTAGTATAAATCTAATGCCGTATTCACTATACGCTAAACTAGACCTTGGAGAATTGAAACCAACCAGAATAAGCATACAACTAGCCGATAGATCAATAAAATATCCTAGAGGGATAATGGAGAACATGCTAGTTAAAGTTGGTACTTTAGTATTTCCAGTAGATTTTGTTGTTTTGGACATGGAAGAAGATTCTCAAGTTCCTCTCATATTAGGAAGACCATTCTTAAACACGGCTAAAGCAATGATAGACGTGTTCGGTAAGAAACTGACCCTAAGTATAGAGGATGAGAGTGTTACCTTTTCAGTTGATAGAGCCATGCAACAACCACAATCTGCAGATGATACATGTTATTATATTCAAACTATAGATGCACATGCAGAATTATTAAAAGAATTTCCAGAATTACAAGGAACAGGAGAATGTTCTTTAGGAGAAGGTAATGAACCAATTGATGAAGCTGAAATGTTAGCTACACTAATAGCTAATGGATATGAACCAACAACAGAAGAAATTCAAATGCTAAAAGAAGAAGACAGATATCGATATAAATCATCGATAGAAGAACCTCCGAAATTAGAGTTAAAGCCACTTCCAAACCATTTGGAATACGCTTATTTACATGGTGAATCTGAATTGCCTGTAATAATATCGTCTTCTCTTACTGAAAATGAGAAATCACAGCTCATTTCTGTGTTGAAAGCTCATAAACCAGCCATTGCATGGAAGATTCATGATATTAAAGGAATAAGTCCTTCGTATTGCACACATAAAATCCTTATGGAAGAAGGTCATAAAACGTATGTGCAACGTCAACGAAGACTAAATCCTAATATGCAAGATGTAGTTAAGAAAGAGATTATTAAACTGCTAGATGCAGGTTTGATATATCCAATCTCTGATAGTCCATGGGTAAGCCCAGTTCAATGCGTGCCTAAGAAGGGTGGCATGACTGTCATTACAAATGAGAAAAATGAGCTTATTCCTACTAGGACTGTAACAGGATGGCGTGTATGTATTGATTATAGAAAATTAAATGACGCCACCAGAAAAGATCACTTTCCCTTACCTTTCATAGATCAAATGTTGGAAAGATTAGCCGGAAATAGTTACTATTGTTTTCTAGATGGATTTTCCGGATATTTTCAAATTCCAATAGCACCAGAAGATCAAGAGAAAACCACATTCACATGCCCTTATGGTACTTTTGCTTACAAACGCATGCCATTTGGACTTTGCAACGCCCCTGCAACCTTTCAAAGGTGTATGATGGCGATTTTTCACGACATGATAGAAGAATGCATGGAAGTATTCATGGATGACTTTTCAGTCTTCGGTGATACATTTAAATCATGTCTAGTTAATCTGGAACGAATGCTAATTAGATGCGAAAAATCAAATCTAGTACTTAATTGGGAGAAATGCCATTTCATGGTTAAAGAAGGCATCGTTCTTGGACATAAAATTTCAAAAGAAGGAATTGAAGTGGATAGAGCTAAAGTAGATGTAATTGCTAAACTTCCACATCCCACCAATGTTAGAGGAGTTAGGAGTTTTCTAGGGCATGCCGGTTTTTACCGACGTTTCATAAAAGATTTTTCAAAAATTGCCACTCCTATGAATAAACTCCTAGAAAAGGATGCGCCATTCATCTTTTCAGATGAATGTATCAAATCTTTTAATATACTTAAAGAAAAACTCACTAATGCGCCGATCATGATAACACCAAATTGGAATCTACCATTTGAACTAATGTGCGATGCAAGTGATTTTGCAATGGGAGCCGTTTTAGGACAAAGGATTGAAAAACGATTTCAACCTATATATTATGCTAGTAAGACATTACAAGGAGCACAAACGAACTATACAACTACTGAAAAAGAACTCCTTGCTATTGTCTTTGCTTTTGACAAATTTCGATCATATCTCGTTCTAGCAAAAACGGTGGTCTATACCGACCATTCTGCTCTTAGATACCTATTTTCAAAACAAGATGCTAAACCAAGATTAATCCGTTGGATCTTACTCTTACAAGAGTTTGATATTGAAATCCGAGATAAAAAAGGAGCAGAAAATCTCGCCGCTGATCATCTTTCTCGTCTTGAAAATCCCGAATTAGAAGTTCTGAATGAATCGGCCATACAAGACAACTTTCCTGATGAATATCTATTGAAGATAGATTATAAAGAAATCCCATGGTTTGCAGACTATGCAAACTACTTAGTTTGTGGATTCCTTGAAAAAGGATTATCGTACCAAAGACGAAAGAAATTCTTCAGTGATATAAAACACTATTTCTGGGAAGATCCACATCTGTTTAAAAGTTGTCCCGATGGAATAATACGCCGATGTGTATTTGGAGATGAAGCTAGTAAAATTTTAAACCATTGTCACACAGGACCAACAGGAGGGCATTATGGGCCTCAACTAACAGCAAGAAAAGTTTATGAAGCTGGATTCTATTGGCCTACAATTTACAAAGACGCACACCTTCTTTGCAAATCCTGTGATGCATGTCAAAGGGCCGGAAAAATAAGTCAACGTAATGAAATGCCACAAAATGTCATCCAAGTATGTGAAGTATTTGACATTTGGGGTATTGACTTTATGGGTCCATTTCCAAAATCTCATAATAATCTATATATACTCGTAGCCATTGATTATGTATCTAAATGGGCGGAAGCACAAGCTCTCCCAACTAACGATGCACGAGTTGTAGTCAACTTTTTAAAACGTCTTTTTGCAAGGTTTGGAACACCGAAAGCTTTAATAAGTGATCGGGGTACTCATTTCTGTAATAATCAACTTGAGAAAGTTCTTAAAAGATATGGAGTAACTCATAAAATCTCCACCGCATATCATCCACAAACAAGTGGACAAGTTGAAAATACCAACCGAGCTTTAAAACGTATTCTAGAGAAAACCGTAGGATCAAATCCAAAGGAATGGTCCATTAAATTGGAGGATGCACTCTGGGCTTTTAGAACAGCCTACAAAACTCCAATTGGAACCACACCTTTTAGACTTGTTTATGGAAAAGCATGTCATCTTCCAGTAGAAATTGAACACAAAGCATTTTGGGCTTTGAAGACATGTAATCTTGATTTACATGAAGCCGGACGTCTACGATTAAGTCAACTAAACGAATTAGAAGAATTAAGACATGAAGCATACGAAAATTCGTTAATATATAAAGAAAGAACGAAGAAATGGCATGATAAAAGAATCAGAAGATCAAAAGAATTCAAAGAAGGAGACAGAGTTCTTCTTTTCAATTCACGATTCAAGCTATTTCCTGGAAAATTGAAATCAAGATGGTCTGGACCATTCATAGTCAAAAGAGTTTTCCCATACGGAACGATAGAATTAATAAATTCAAATGGGATTGAATTTAAAGTTAATGGTCACAGAGTTAAACATTACATACATGGTCCGATGGAAGTCGACAACGAAGTTAATCACAATTTCGACACCACAGCTAACTAAGTGTGGGAAGAATCAAGTCTTTAAAGGATAATATGTATTTCTGTTAGAGTTAGATTGTCTGTTTTCGTGTAATTCTCGAAAATGGAACACGTATGGTCTTTCCCTAGCAGACCCTAAAGAACTAGTCTTCTCCCCCCATTCTGAATTTTTATTTTTTTTAGGTTTTTACGAAATGAAGACTGCCTGTGAACTAAACCATGGTCTAATGCTACACGCTTTGATCGCTAAACGTAATAATGACATACTCCCGAGTGAAATAGTATCAGTAATCAGAGAAAGAATGGACGGAGTTAGAAAAGGATCCAGATGCGAAGATAATAAGTTACAATTTGGTAAAGGAAAATCAAAATCCGCAGCGAAAAGAAGAGCACGACACCTAGAAAAATGTCACAAATGCGGAAAATGGTCACATGGAGGTAAATGTTCAAATAATCAAACCTATTCAAATACCGAATTTGTTACTTTATGCAGAGACGGACCGTTCATATGTTTAGAAGAAAAGACAATGAATGCTCGAGGTTACGCCTATGCAGCCATGGAAGACCAATTAAACCGACTATCTTATGAATATAATAGATCATATAACTAAGAAATCTATTTCACAGGTATGTCTGTATAGTTTTTATTTTTATTTTTATTTTTAACCTTTTGATAATAAACGCTAATTTGTTCGCTAAAAAGTATTAAATTGGTATTAAATAAAATTAGGTTTGGCGACCGAAATTATTGATATCCTTCAAAAATTTATTACATCACTGCGAAATTTAACGTTTATTCTTAAGGTATAAATATCTTTAAACAATCAACCCAAAATATTTCAAAAATTCGTCATGAGTTAAATTAGGTCTTGGAACCGAAATTACTTTACCGAAAAGAGGGGCGCATATTTTTGATAATATTTGATTGATTAAAGTGGGATAAAAAGACAAAAAGATTTTCAATTTTATTTTATCATGTTTTTAAAATTAATATTTAAACCTTAAAATAATATTGTAAACTTTGTAAAAACAATATATTTAAAATTATAAATATTTGAAAAATTAATATAAGTTTGGTGTGAATTTATAATATGAATTTTTAAATTAAGTTTGGTGTGAATTTTTAAGTTTTAAAATATGAAATTTTAATTTTATGCATTTCAAATTTTAAGTTTGGTGTGAATTTTGAATTTTTAATATTAATTTTGAATTTTATATTTAAGTTGTGTGAATTTAAAAACAAAAATTTACTTTATCTCATTAAGTTAAGAATATGATTTTTAAAATTCGTCGTAAGTTGAAGACTAGGTCTTTGAACCGAAATTGCTTTACCCGAGGAAGGGACGAGAACTTTTATTATCATTATTTTTAATCTTATTGATTTAAAGTATGCCAAAAACATTAAAAAACCCAAAAATCTTAGCTTTTAAAACAATCGCTAACAAAAAGACAAATTTTAAAATCTTGTCGAAGGACGGACTAGGACATCGATCCGAAACGACCTCGTCCTAAATAACAAGGGAAACAAAATTTTAAAATTAATTTCTTAATTGTTTTATAAGTTAAGGATTAAAAAAAAAAAAAAAAAAAAAAAAAAAAAAAAAAAAAAAAGGTAACTCCGCGACTCGCGGAGTTTTCAGTGAAAACCTCCGCGACTCGCGGAGGGACAAAATTACAGAAAAAAATATAAGGAGCTGCTCGATCAGTTTACTCCCACCACCAAAAACACAGAAATTTTCTGCGAAAAGAACCCCCGAAAAACCCACGAAAATCATCCCAAAAACTCGATTTTTCACCGTTAATCTTCAAATTTTTCACTACAATCATGTTGAGAAGGATGATATCTAAGAATTACTCAAGAAAACAGAATGAAAGGGGTGAATCTTCATCCCAAGCCCGTCATGCTCCTGCTGAGAACTTGGAACAACAGGAGGTAGATAACTACTACAAGCAGGATGTACCTCATCCAGTCATGACCTTTTCAGATATGCACTTGGAACAGTTGCACCCGAACCTGCGATTTGACAGACTTTGGATAGATTATCCAAAATATCAACGGGGTTTGCATACTCTTCACTCTAAGGTTGTTGAGGTACCGAGGGTCATAGAATGGGGACCCTTGGAAGCTGTAGAATTGGCCGGGCCAATTAGGGAATTACTGGTACAGAGGTATGGTAATTCTTCTTTTAATGACTGGATATGTTTATTCACCATACGCAGACCTGTATATAAAGTATGGTGTGAAGAGTTGTTATGTAGTATAGAGTTGAATGATCGGGTAGCTAGTTTAACCGATCGTTCTTTTATTAGATTTTTGTTAGGCGGTTCGATGCGCCACATGTCTTTACTGGACATGGCTCAGGCTTTACGTATATATACGCCTGAGGAATTAGCGTCTGCCGATTGTAGAGGATTGATACTAAACGGTAGGAAAATAGATGAAAATTTTGATACACACGGTGTGTGGAGTCAAATGACAAGCCATCACCGTTTTAAAGGGGGAAACTACTCTTATTTGGATATAGATAGAGCCGAATTAAGAGTAATACATAGGTTTTTAGCTAACTCGATTACACAAAGGGGTAAAAACAAAGAAAAGGTAAATGAACAAGATTTGTTTTACCATATGTGTATTCGAGACCCACACAGCGCTGTAAGTATACCATATTGTGTGGGTTATTATTTATCAGCTATGGTTCGAGGGATGCGTCCACATAGCATAATAGGAGGTGGTATTTTTATTACTTTGATTGGTGAATATCTCGGTGTGGATATAAGTCGGGGGGGATTATTAGTAGAAGAGCCGGAACCCCGCGACACTATAGGTTTAAATGTATACCATGGTGCGAAAGTGTTGAAGCGGCGAAATAACGCCGCAGTACGATACAATGGTAGACATCCACAGGTAGAGAGAAACCAGGAACAAGGTAATGTAGGAGGGGGGCAAGAAATTCATAGGTTTATAGCTTCTCAGGAATACGAAAATGCTAGACAGAGAGCATTTGAAGATTGGCAAGTTCATCAGAACCAGATCATAGCGCATTGCCAACATATAGGTAGAAACTATATTCCTACACCGAAACCTATCTTCCCTCCTTGGTCGATAGAGATGCAGCCACCATATCCTACGTATGACCCTGCAGAAGCATTCTATAGCACTTATGGTTATGCGTGGAACCCCTATTGGTACCAATATCATCCTTAGTTTTTTTTTTTTATTTTGTTTTTATTTTGTAATTTGTAATTATTGATACATTTAATATTTTTGTTAATATTGTAATCATTTTTATAATTTCTAACTTTTATTCTTAGATTTTAATAATTTTTGAATGTGGGGTAATAAACCAAACTTCAAAAATATGTATATATGTTTGCAGTTTATCTTATGTACACAACAGGGTAAAACAACGCATTTTCAAAGACTGGCATTAAGTTCAGCAAAAGCAACTAATTTTGACGACAAGATGCAAAATATATGTGAAATAACAACAAGACGGAATGAACAAATGACGTGCACCATTTATCATTCAGCAAACAAACGCCAATATATTTGGAAACTTTGGTAAAAATTTAATCATTTTCACACAAATCACCCTCAATAATTTAAATTGTTACTGATTTCTTGCAAATGAGGGCATTGCAAGATCTTAAGTGTGGGAAGGGGTTAAATTCTTTCGGATTTTTAAAAATTTTTATAAACACTTGGTTACCATTAAAAATACTAGTAAAGCAGTAGTTGTATTAGAATCTAGTGCTCTCTGATAAAAAAGAACAGCCCTAGTCTTATATACTGACTACCCAATTCTAGTAAAATTTTTCAAAATTTTCAATTAAATGAATTAAAATCATGTTTATACATATTTATGAACGATAAAACTAGGTTTTAACACCGAAATTATTGTTACCTCGGAAAGGACATAAATTGAGAAACAAACTAAAATGTTAAAATTCATTTAAAATGGAATAGAGGACGATAAAAAGAAAAATAAAAAGCCAAGTGTGGGAAAATTTACCAAGTTATTTTAAACATATGTCACATATATTTGTAACAAATAACTGAAAATACTTTTGCTTTAAACTAAACTAAACTGTTTTACCCAATGAAAGAAAAGAAGAGATGGATCTACACGATGAATCAATTCCATCATTAAAAGGAAGTAAAGTCTTCCGAAAAAGACACGCGCTTCTTGATTTAGGTCATGAAGTTGTCGTTCAGACCAGCTGTAGGTTGACGAAAAATCTAGAAAAATCATCACTAAAATCAGCAGGAAATCCACGGACCTCAGCATTAAACAGGGTCGTCAAGTGGTCAGATTTATCCTAACCATGAGAAGGATTTATCTCGTACAATGGGGAGGCACCGTGCAAATTAGCTGGATAAGACTAATGAATCAGATCCCCAGAAAGGATAATCTCCTTAAAGATTAAAAATCAGCTTTTAAGACTGATATTACTCAATCCTAGAGATTGACCTTAAAGATTGAGAATTACAAACTCATGGAATTCGATGATATCTAAACTCGAGCTTAAACGAGAAAATATTTTGATCAAAAATACAAACCGATTTGTTTTCTGAAAACCCTATTTTCAATACGTTCATTACCATTGAACGTAAAATCCTAGGAATTCACCTGGAATTCATTAGGTCACCTGAATTAAATCGGGTGTCAACCGTAAGAACGGTGGTTGCATAGCATGGTCAAAGACAGGACTTTGTGCCAAACCGAAAAATTATAAGGGTGAGCTTTACTATTGCTCCTACCAAGAATAGTAATTGCGTCCGACACGTTATAGACCATAATCAAAAGCATGTCACGGGACATTGCCTTAACAGTTGCTTGTTCAACGCTTTCCTTTACAACCGGACGGTAGTTTGCCGAAAGGTAATATACGGAACAAGTAAACTGGACGTGTTGCTTTCCAAATACAAGGTTAGCAAGTGGGTGACACAAAACCGCAAGTTTTGAGCTAAAATTTTCAAATCTGAAACCCACCAAACCCACAAAAATATTTTGCAAACACCGGTAAAGGGTTATTCCGGAAAATTTATCTAGGGTAAAAACTAGATTTAATTTTCAAAAGATCAAATGTTTTCATAAAGATCCAATTTCCTTAATGGATCTAAATTTTTATAGTCATGTGGGACTGTAAACCATATCGTTACTACCATTGTTTATACCGCCGTATAGAAATCACTGATGTACAAAGTGTGAAGAATAAAAAAAGTGATTCTAGTATTTCAAGACGATATTGCTTGAGGACAAGCAACGCTCAAGTGTGGGAATATTTGATAATGCTAAAAACGAACATATATTTCATAGCATTATTCCTCAAGAAAGACAAGCTTTTAGTTGCAATTGTTCTATTTACAAGTGATATTCGTTTAAATAATAAAAGGTGAAGACAAAAGACAGATTCGACGATTTAAAGACGCAAACGACCAAAAAGCTCAAAAGAACAAAAGACAATCAAAAAGGTTCCAATTATTGATAAGAAACGTCTCGAAATCACAAGAGTACAAGATTCAAAACGCAAAGTACAAGATATTAAATTGTACGCGAGGACGTTCGAAAATCCGGAACCGGGACTAGAGTCAACTCTTAACGCTCGACGCAACGGACTAAAAATTACAAGTTAACTATGTATATAAATATAATATAATATATAATTAATTATATTAATTATATATATATTATATATATATATTTAAAACCGTCGGCAGCAGGAAACTCCAAGGGTGAAAACTGAAAATACCTCTCCGCGACTCGCGGAGTTTTAAGGCTATTTGGCCGCGAGTCGCGGAGCCCCAAAAATCATTCCTGGCTATAAATCAACCCGAATTCTGATCAAAATCATCATCATTTTTTCTTCTCATTCATACGAAGTAATATATATTTATATTTATAATTTATATTTTAATTTTAATTATAATTCTAATAATAAGGGTATGTTAGCGAATGTTGTAAGGGTGTAAGTCGAAATTCTGTCCGTGTAACGCTACGCTATTTTTAATCATTGTAAGTTATGTTCAACCTTTTTATATTAATGTCTCGTAGCTAAGTTATTATTATGCTTATTTAAAACGAAGTAATCATGATGTTGGGCTAATTACTAAAATTGGGTAATTGAGCTTTGTACCATAATTGGGGTTTGGACAAAAGAACGACACTTGTGGAAACTAGGCTATGGGATATTAATGGGCTTTATATTTGTTTAACTAAATGAAAGTTTGTTAATGTTAATATAAAGATTTACAATTGGGCGTCCCTATAAATTACCATATACACTCGATCGGACACGATGGGCGGGGTATTTATTTGTACGAATAATCGTTCATTTAACCGGACACGGGAATGGATTAATAGCCACTAGAATAATTAAAACAGGGGTGAAATTACATTCAAGGGTAATTGGTGTAATTGTTAACAAAGTAGTAAAACCTTGGTTTACACGCAGTCGATAACCTGGTGTATTTATTAAACAAAGTATTAAAACCTTGTTACAATTCGAATCCCCAATTAGTTGGAATATTTATCTTCGGGTATAATAATAATTTGACAAGGACACTTGCAATTTATATTTATGACTGATGGACTGTTATGGACAAAAACCAGACGGACATATTGAATAATCCAGGACAAAGGACAATTAACCCATGGGCATAAAACTAAAATCAACACGTCAAACATCATGATTACGGAAGTTTAAATAAGCATAATTCTTTTATTTCATATTTTATTTCCTTTATTTTATATTTAATTGCACTTCTAATTATCGCACTTTTATTGTTATTTTATCGCACTTTTAATTATCGTACTTTTAATTATCGCAATTTAATTTTATCGCATTTTTATTATTCGCAATTTCATTATCGTTATTTACTTTACGCTTTAATTTAAAGTCTTGTATTTATTTTATATTTTACATTAGGTTTTAACTGCGACTAAAGTTTTAAAATCGACAAACCGGTCATTAAACGGTAAAAACCCCCCTTTATAATAATAATATTACTTATAAAGATATTTGTATTTTTATAAAAGTAAACTAATATAGCGTTGAGCTTTGTTTAAAGATTTCCCTGTGGAACGAACCGGACTTACTAAAAACTACACTACTGTACGATTAGGTACACTGCCTATAAGTGTTGTAGCAAGGTTTAAGTATATCCATTCTATAAATAAATAAATATCTTGTGTAAAATTGTATCGTATTTAATAGTATTTTCTGCTAAAATTATAAACTATTTTATATACACCTCGTTCGACATCATTAACTACGACACCTATATTGTCATTACCTGAAGGGAATGAAGATTTTGTGATATATTGTGATGCCTCAAAGCAAGGTCTCGGTTGTGTATTAATGCAACGAACGAAAGTAATTGCTTATGCGTCTAGATAATTGAAGATTCACGAACAGAATTATACGACGCATGATTTGGAATTAGGCGCGGTTGTTTTTGCATTAAAGACTTGGAGGCACTACTTATATGGGTTCAAAAGTATTATATATACAGACCACAAAAGTCTTCAACACATATTTAATCAGAAACAACTGAATATGAGGCAGCATAGGTGGATTGAATTATTGAATGATTACGACTTTGAGATTCGTTACCACCCGGGGAAGGCAAATGTGGTAGCCGACGCCTTGAGCAGAAAGTACAGAGAACCCATTCGAGTAAAAGCTATGAATCACACTAACCTTACTACTCAAATAAAGGAGGCGCAACAAGGAGTTTTAAAAGAGGGAAATTTAAAGGATGAAATACCCAAAGGATCGGAGAAGCATCTTAATATTCGGGAAGATGGAACCCGGTATAGGGCTGAAAGGATTTGGGTACCAAAATTTGGAGATATGAGAGAAATGGTACTTAGAGAAGCTCATAAAACCAGATACTCAATACATCCTGGAACGAGGAAGATGTACAAGGATTTCAAGAAACATTTTTGGTGGCCGGGTATGAAAGCCGATGTTGCTAAATACATAAGAGAATGTTTTACGTGTTCTAAGGTCAAAGCTGAGCATCAAAAACCATTAGGTCTACTTCAACAACCCAAAATCCCGGAATGAAAATGGGAAAACATTACCATGGATTTCATCACTAAATTGCCAAGGACTGCAAGTGGTTTTAATACTATTTGGGTAATAGTTGATCGTCTCACCAAATCAGCACACTTCCTGCCAATAAGAGAAGATGACAAGATGGAGAATTTTGCACGAATGTATTTGAAGGAAGTCGTCTCCAGATATGGAATACCAATCTCTATTATCTCTAATAGGGATGGCAGATTTATTTCAAGATTTTGGCAGACATTACAGCAAGCATTAGGAACTCGTCTAGACATGAGTACTGCCTATCATCCACAAACTGATGGGCAGAGCGAAAGGACGATACAAACACTTGAAAATATGCTACGAGCATGTGTTATTGATTTCGGAAAATGTTGGGATCGACATCTACCGTTAGCAGAATTTTCCTACAACAACAGCTACCATTCAAGCATTGAGATAGCGCCGTTTGAAACACTTTATGGTAGAAAATGCAGGTCTTCGATTTGTTAGAGTGAAGTGGGGGATAGACAAATTACGGGTCTGGAGATAATACAAGATACTACCGAGAAGATCATCCAAATTCAACAACGGTTGAAAACCGCCCAAAGTCGAAAAAAGATCTACGCCGACATTAAAAGAAAAGATATAGAATTTGAAATTGAAGAAATGGTCATGCTTAAGGTTGCACCTTGCAAAGGCGTTGTTCAATTTGGTAAACGAGGGAAATTAAATCCAAGGTATATTGGACCATTCAAGATTATTGATCGTGTCGGACCAGTAGCTTACCGACTTGAGTTACCTCAATAACTCGCAGCTGTACATAACACTTTCCACGTCTCGAATTTGAAGAAATGTTTTGCTAAATAAGATCTCACTATTTCGTTAGGTAAATCCAAATCAACGAAAAACTTCAATTCATCGAAGAACCTGTCAAAATAATGGATCGTGAGGTTAAAAGACTTAAACAAAACAAGATACCAATTGTTAAGGTTCGATGGAATGCTCGTAGAGGACCCGAGTTCACGTGGGAACGAGAAGATCAGATGAAAAAGAAATACCCGGACTTATTTCCAGAAGATACGTCAACACCTCCAACTGCTTAAAATTTCGGGACGAAATTTATTTAACGGGTAGGTACTGTAGTGACCCGAACTTTTCCATGTTTATATATATTAAATGAAATTGATATTTACATGATTAAGTGTTTCCAACATGTTAAGCAATCAAACTTGTTAAGACTTGATTAATTGAAATAGGTTTCATATAGACAATTAACCACCCAAGTTGACCGGTGATTCACGAACGTTAAAACTTGTAAAAACTATATGATGACATATATATGATTATATATATAGTTAACATGATATTATGAAAAGTAAGTATCTCATTAGGTATTTTAACAATGAGTTATATACATAAAATTGAGTTTATTGAATTAAGAAACTCGAAACGATATATATAACGATTATCGTTATAACAACGTCTTACTAATTACATATGAATCATATTAAGATATTGTTACACTATGTTTAATCATGATAAATTATAAGTAAACATGTCATTATGTATATTAACAATGAACTACATATGTAAAAACAAGACTACTAACTTAAGGATTTCGAAACGAGACATATATGTAACGATTATCGTTGTAACGACATTTAAATGTATATATATCATATTAAGAAATATTAATATATCATAATATCTTGATAATATAATAATTTAACATCTCATTAGATATAATAAACATTGGGTTAACAACATTTAACAAGATCGTTAACTTAAAGGTTTCAAATCAACATTTAGATGTAACGACTAACGATGACTTAACGACTCAGTTAAAATGTATATACATGTAGTGTTTTAATATGTATTCATACACTTTTGAAAGACTTCAAGACACTTATCAAAATACTTCTACTAAACAAATATGCTTACAATTACATCCTTGTTCAGTTTCATCAACAATTCTACTCGTATGCACCCGTATTCGTACTCGTACACTACACAGCTTTTAGATGTATGTACTATTGGTATATACACTTCAATGATCAGCTCTTAGAAGCCCATGTGAGTCACCTAACACATGTGGGAACCATCATTTGGAAACTAGCATGAAATATCTCATAAAATTACAAAAATATTAGTAATCATTCATGACTTATTTACATGTAAACAAAATTACACATCCTTTATATCTAATCCATATACCAATGACCAAAAACACCTAAAAATACTTTCATTCTTCAATTTTATTTATCTAATTGATCTCTCTAAAGTTCTATCTTCAAGCTCTAAGTGTTCTTCATAAATTCTATAAGTTCTAGTTTCATAAAATCAAGAATACTTCCAAGTTTGCTAGCTTACTTCCAATCTTGTAAAGTGATCATCCAACCTCAATAAATCTTTCTTATTTACATTAAGATATCTTTCTAATATAAGGTAATACTCATATTCAAACTTTGATTCAATTTCTATAACTATAATAATCTTATTTCGAGTGGAAATCTTACTTGAACTTGTTTTCGTGTCATGATTCTGCTTCAAGAACTTTCAAGCCATCCAAGGATCCTTTGAAGCTAGATCTATTTTTCCCGTTTTCAGTAGGTTTATCCACAAAACCTGAGGTAGTAATTATGTTCATAACATCATTCGATTCATATATATATAAAACTACCTTATTTGAAGGTTTAAACTTGAAATCACTAGAACATAATTTAGTTAATTCTAAACTTGTTCGCAAACAAAAGTTAATCCTTCTAACTTGACTTTTAAAATCAACTAAACACATGTTCTATATCTATATGATATGCTAACTTAATGATTTAAAACCGAAAAACACGAAAAACACCGTAAAATCGGATATACGCCGTCGTAGTAACACCTCGGGCTATTTTGGGTTAGTTAATTAAAAACTATGATAAACTTTGATTTAAAAGTTTTTCTTCTGGGAAAATGATTTTTCTTATGAACATGAAACTATATCCAAAAATCATGGTTAAACTCAAAGTGGAAGTATGTTTTCCAAAATGGTCATCTAGACGTCGTTCTTTCGACTGAAATGACTACCTTTACAAAAACAACTTGTAACCTGTATTTCCGACTTTAAACTTATAATTTTTCTGCTTAAATTCATAAACTTAAGTTCAATATGAAACCATTACAACTTGAAATACTCAAAACAGATTTAAAACGAAGAAGTTATGGGTAAAACAAGATTGAATATTTTTGCTTGTTGTAGCTACGTGAAAATTGGTAACAAATTTATATTATTCATATCCTAGCTAACTTATATTGTATTATGCATGTATTCTAATATCTTATGTAATCTTGGGATACCATAGACACATATACAAATGTTTTGACATATCATATCGACCCATCTATATATATTATTTGGAACAACCATAGACACTCTATATGTAGTAATGTTGGAGTTAGCTATACAGGGTTGAGGTTGATTCCAAAAATATATATACTTTGAGTTGTGATCTAGCCTAAGATGTGTATACACTGGGTCATGGATTGATTCAAGATAATATATATCGATTTATTTCTGTACATCTAATTATGGACAACTACTTGTAGGTTACTAACGAGGACAGCTGACTTAATAAACTTAAAACATTAAAATGTATTAAAAATGTTGTAAATATATTTTGAACATACTTTGATATATATGTACATATTTGTTATAGGTTCGTGAATCGACCAGTGGCCAAGTCTTACTTCCCGACGAAGTAAAAATCTGTGAAAGTGAGTTATAGTCCCACTTTTAAAATCTAATATTTTGGGATGAGAATACATGCAGTTTTATAAATGTTTTACGAAATAGACACAAGTAATTGAAACTACATTATATGGGTGAATGATCGAAGCTGAATATGCCCCTTTTACTTGGTAACCTAAGAATTTGTAAACCGATCAACTAATTGACGCGAATCCTAAAGATAGATCTATTGGGCCTAACGAACCCCATCCAAAGTACCAGATGCTTTAGTACTTCGAATTCGTTTTTATCATGTCTGAAGGATTTCTCAGAATGATAGGGGATATTCTTATATGCATCTTGTTAATGTCGGTTACCAGGTGTTCACCATATGAATGAATTTTATCTCTATGTATGGGATGTATATTGAAATATGAAATCTTGTGGTCTATTATTATGATTTGATAATATATAGGTTAAATCTATAACTCACCAACATTTTTGTTGATGTTTTAATCATGTTTATTCTCAGGTGATTATTAAGAGCTTCCGCTGTTGCATACTAAAATAAGGACAAGATTTCGAGTCAATGCTTATATGATATTATGTAAAAACTGCATTCAAGAAACTTATTTTTAATGTAATATATTCTTATTGTAAACCATTATATAATGGTCGTGTGTAAACGGTATATTTTAGATTATCATTATTTGATAATCTACGTAATGCTTTTTATATTTTAGATTATCATTATTTGATTATCATTATTGTAAACCATTATATAATGGTCGTGTGTAAAGGTTATGGTTGTTTTAAAAATGAATGCAGTCTTTGAAAAACGTCTCATATAGAGGTCAAAACCTCACGACGAAATCAATTAATATGGAACGTTTATAATCAATATGAACGGGACATTTCAAAGGTCGGTTACCATGTTGTGCAATGAAATAAAATTGAATGTTATGTATCAAGAGAATGATTTTTATACACAGGTTATGTGTAATATATTTTGTGCACGAGATATGTGTACGGTTATTAAAAATCGCGAGGCAACCTACGGGGGAGAAAAGGATACGAACCTACTCTGCCAAGCATTATGAAAAATGGTTTTGTACACGAGATAGGTGTACTGTATTTAAATCTTGTGGTTTATCAAAATGATGAATTTTATTGTTTTATGATAAACCTATGAACTCACCAACCTTTTGGTTGACACTTGAAAGCATGTTTATTCTCAGTATATGAAAGAAATTTTCCGTTGTGCATTTGCTCATTTTAGAGATATTACTTGGAGTCATTCATGACATATTTCAAAAGACGTTGCATTCGAGTCGTTGAGTTCATCAAGAATATTATTAAGTCATTTATAATTGGATATTTTATGAAATGTATGCATGCCGTCAACTTTTGATGTAATGAAAGTTTGTCTTTTAAAAACGAATGCAATGTTTGTAAAATGTATCATTTAGAGGTCAAATATCTCGCAATGAAATCAACTATTGTGAATCGTTTATAATCGGTATGAACAGGTCATTTCAGTGTACGGTCTGAGTTAGAACTTGGTTTTGAAATACATTTCAAGACCAATGGTTAGTGAGCGCCATACGTGGTGCATGTGCGATACTCCTTCAAAAAAGTTATGAAGAAAAGGATATGCCAAAAAATAAAAATTGATTATGAAAGAGAAAAGTATCTAGAATAAAGGCAAGAAAAACCGATAATTCACCAAAAAGAAGGATTGTTGGAAGAGCCAAGAAAAATTCTAGACAAAAGTCTTAATAAAATCTGTATCTTTCGAAGAACTCATCGAGGAATTCGAAGCCATTCTCTATTCAAAAAGGGATACTCTAAAGAATCAAAATCAATCAATTCTCTTTAAAAATCAAAAGATGCAAATACCTTTCACTTTTCCGTAAACTCTCCGCCAACCAACCCTTCAACCCGTCTTCCGCTTAAAAGAATGCATATGAAGAAGATCAGTGCCGCCCTTACTTAACCGGTGGAGATATCGATGCTTTACCAAGCCTACTCTAACGACCTTTCCTAATCCATCTGGACGAATACATTACAATTGATTACATCGCGAGGTAATTGACCTCTATATGATACATTTTACAACATTGTATTCGTTTTCTTAAACGACAAACTTTCATTACATCGACAGTTGACAGCATGCATACCATTTCATAATATATGTGATGACCCGGGAATTTCCGACCAAATTTAAACTTAATCTTTATATGATTTCGATACGATAAGCAAAGTATGTAATGTTGAGTCTAGAAAACATTGGAACGATGTTCATATATTCAATTGATCTTCGACTGCTCTCGACGATTCACGAACAATTAATTATAAATAGATATGCGTGTATGTATATATAAAATATAATTCAAAATATAATTTGAAGTATTATATATTGTTGTTATTAATAAATAACAAAATTAAAATTGGGTATTATAATAATTATTATTTAAAATATATCTATATATATAAATAATGTATGTTGAAAATAAATATTTAATGATTGTAATACTCGTTTGATGTCCCGATTGATATTAAGCAAGTTTAATTCAAACTTATTTGATTTTAAAATAAACGGTGATCCGAAAATGAGTTATATAAATTATAGTCTTATTAAAAGTATATTTAGGATCTAACTATTTAATTTTAACACTTTTTATATTTTAGTCATAAATGAGAGGGACAGTTGATGTACTTTTTATTTATTAAATTAATGACTAAATTTTATACCATAATGACCTAAATAAATAAAGACATTTAATTTAAAAATTTGGGATTTGTTTCTAAGGACTTTTATCCTCCACTGATTATCAACGGACCACGATATAACAATCCGTAAATTGTTGTCGGTAGAGTAATCCAAATTGTGAAAAGGTTTTACTGTATTGCGATTCTTTAACACCTCACATATATTATTATATTATTACTTTAATTGTTAAATGATATCCGTGATTTGTGATATGAACTTAGAGTGTCATTTCTCTGTTTTAACTTTTCTCTCATTCAATATATATTCATTCACATTCATACTTCTCTCATTCAATAGATATTCATTCACATTCACATTCATACTAGATATGGAAATATAGATATTACTCATTTTTTTATTTTATTTTTTTTCCTTCTTATTTCTTCCCTGGAGCACACAAGACACACAAATTTAATCATCTTTATTCTTGTACTGCTCTTACTATTCGACTAATCACCAACCACAGTCCACAAACCACACAACACTCGGTACCATCATAAAACTCCCGATCACCACCTTTAACATTCAAGAACTACGATTGTTAAACACCATAGACAACCATCTATATATCTCTAATCTCGTCACCACCTTCGATTTTATTGTTCTTAGTTTGCATCGAGAATGAACCATAAACCACCTTATACTTCTCCACTTCAAACCCACTTCCTGTTCATAAAACCGTCAACTTTTATCACCACCTTTGTCATCTTTATTTCGCTACAACTATATCAAAGACCACCATGTAAGTACTTGCAACTATAAACCACCAACACATTAGTCACTATTTCTATTTCACTTCTGTTCCGACTCAAAGATTAATAATACCAAGGTAGAACCCATAAAAGCACTTGTGTATCCTCTTCTTCTTATTCTTCATAAACCCACAAAAATGACCCCATGATCACTGAACCATCTTACCATCAACACGCTAATACCATGCTGCTCCTAATGCAGATATATTTTTTTTTCTTCTGTTTTCTGTTTGTATCGAACCAAACCCGCTACCACTGTTCTGGTTGTTATTTCATTTTTTTTATACTATCGTCAAAACAGCAGCATGGATTGCTGCCTTTTATTCTTTTCCTGCCTTCCCTACAGTGACGAGTATAATTATGATGATAATAATTACATGATATAAAGATGATGAGTAATCGAGTTATAGTGCTTAAATTTGTTTCCCTGATATAAGCTCGATTAGTCACAATCATTACCATCGATTAGTTTTATTCTTCTCCCACTTGCTGATTAAAGAATTGTGGACCAAGGTTCCCTTTTCACATGTTAAATAATGATTGTATTTTGCAAACATCTGGAAATTTATCACCGAAATTTTGGAATGGAATGTGGGCCGCAGGCCTTTAATTTCTATAACGGGCCAGGTTATTTAGTTGGACTTGTTATAATGTGTATTGGGCTGCCATATCTCGGTTTCATAATTAGCCCATGTATCTCTATTGGACCGAGAACATGAAAGATGATTATGGTGACAAATGAATGATGATGATCGTGATGGAGATGATGTGATGATAAGGATATTAAACTATGATGTATGATGTCTATAGGGATGTAGATGATAACTGGATTATGATGATGTTACATGATTATGATAATGATCATGATGATGATATAGGTGACGGAGATGAACGAGAGAAATAAAGAAGTTATGATGATAACTTGATAAAAATAATGATGGTAGTAATAGATTAAGAACGATAACGATCGAGATGAAATGAATCGAAAAATGGTTATGATTATGATATAAGTATGATTATGTTATGATTATGATTCTGATATGATTATGACCATAAGATGATATATGCTAATGATTATAATCATGGTTCATTAATGATGATGAAATGATAAGTGTTGATGATGATGAACTAATTAATAATGCGGGTTAGGATCAAAACAAATTGTTGGTTCATTGATTTAAAGGTGTTAACGGGTTAGCGGGACGTCGCGGGTTCGAACCCGGACTTGGGCATATTTTAAGGGATACTCCTTTGAGGTAGTTATTACTAATAATATGATTATTATTTTTATCATTATTGTTATTATCATTACATTTATCAAAAGTATTATTATTATTATTATTATTATTATTATTATTATTATTATTATTATTATTATTATTATTATTAATATTATTATCATTAACAATATTATTATCACAAATATTATTATTTTTATTAACATACAATATTTATTTATTTTTACTACTAATATTATCATTATTATAAATTTATCATTATTAATATTAGTTTTATCTTTAATATTATTATTATTATTATCATTTTTACAAAAGATTACACATTTTTAATTATTAGTATTAGTATTATTTTACCAAATAACAATTAGTACATAACACTATATTTAATACATATAGCATAACAAAATTAATATTTTTATTTATTTTAAATATATAAAATGAATATATGAACCATATAGATTATTAATATAAAAATGGTATAACTAATAAATTTATATATAAATTTGCTCGATTACAATTATGTGTGTTAATATATATAAATGATATAGGTTCGTGAATCCGAGGCTAACCCTGCATTGTTCAATATAGTCATATGTATTTTTACTACAAAATACATTAGGTGAGTTTCATTTGCCCTTTTTACTCTTTACGTTTTTGGGCTGAGAATACATGCAAATGCTTTATTAACTGTTTTACAATATTTATATGCGTGAGTTTTCATTACTCCCTTTTTTATATATATTTTTGGGACTGAGAATACATGCGCTGCTTTTATAAATGTTTTACAATATAGACACAAGTAATCGAAACTACATTCTATGGTTGAATGATCGAAATAGGATATGCCCCTTTTTATTAAGTCTGGTAATCTAAGAATTAGGGAACAGACACCCTAATTGACGTGAATCCTAAAGATAGATCTATCGGGCCCAACAAGCCCCATCCAAAGTACCGGATGCTTTAGTACTTCGAAATTTATATCATGTCCGAAGGAGGATCCCGGAATGATGGGGATATTCTTATATGTATATTGTGAATGTCGGTTACCAGGTGTTCAATCCATATGAATGATATTTTTGTCTCTATGCATGGGACGTATGTTTATGAGAAACGAAAATATGAAATCTTGTGGTCATAATGTTATGAAATGATTATTTATGATAAACTAATGAACTCACCAACCTTTTGGTTGACACTTTAAAGCATGTTTATTCTCAGGTATGAAAGAAATCTTCCGTTGTGCATTTGCTCATATTAGGGATATTACTTGGAGTCATTCATGACATATTTCAAAAGACGTTCCATTCGAGTATTTGAGTTCATCAAAATTATTATTAAGTAAATTATATTTGAATACATTATGAAATGCTATGCATGCCTGTCAACTTTCGATGTAACGAAAGTTTGTATTTTAAAAATGAATGCAATGTTTGTAAAATGTATCATATAGAGGTCAATTACCTCGTGATGTAATCAACTGTTATGAATCGTTTGTAATCGATATGGACTTCGTCCGGATGGATTAGGACGGGTCCTTTCAGTTGGTATCAGAGCGGTGGTCTTAGCGAACCAGGTCTTACAATAGTGTGTCTAACTGATAGTCGTTAGGATGCATTAGTGAATCTGGACTTCGACCGTGTCTGCATGTCAAAAGTTTTGCTTATCATTTTTGTCGGAAATCATCTGCTTATCATCCTTAGGAAATTACCTACTCATTATTCTTAGTCTAGACGCGTTTTACTGCATTGACTGCATGAATAGTGTGTAGACAAAATTCATATCTTAGCGTATCTGGCAATTCATATCTTAGCGTATCTGTTACTGTAGACCTTGCCTGATATCTCTCGTAAATTTCTCCGTAATTTAAGGGATCTTGGTACTATATATATCTATGCATATTATGCATTGAGAATACATCCAACCATCAATTTATGTCACTAAACTCTTCATACCAAAATCTTCCTGAGATCGCGTAAGATGGCCTCTACGAATCGACCAAGTTCCTCTGACTCCGAAGATAGCGTGACAGGAGCACACCAACCAATCAACTACCGTGATTACTGGAGAAAATGAGGGTGGGTCCGCGACATACTCACCCTATGGAGAAGGGAAGAAGGTACTCCATATCATGAACCGAATCTACCACCTAACCTTGGAGTACTCGACCTGCTCATCGGCGAACCTGTTCGCAACACCGTTTATACCCTTTTTGCAAGAATTTTTCGTCTTGAAGCTACCATTAACGGAACTAGAGAAGATATTCGACCTCTACCTCACACTAATAATCAACCAGGGTTAGTAGAAGAAGTTAGAGAACTCCGAGCTCGAGTATTAACTTTAGAGAGCACGGTATATAATTTGCAAGCACCAACAGTATCACCAACATCAGTAACATCACCAGCCTCAGCACCAATGGCACCAGTACCACCAACAACCCAAGTTTCAACAATCCATGCCTCAACATCTCATTCTGTACCTCGAGTATAATCATCGTTCTATGAAATCGTTATACATCATTTATCTTCGTTCGATATGGCGATTATGTAATCTCTAAGGTTTTAGATATTATATATTCTTGTTCTAACGGTAAATCAAATGAGTTTAATATCATATTGACTCATTAAATCCATGATTACATCTGAAGAAAATATATATGAATATATATTTTTTCATAACGATTGTAATTAAAAATTCTTTTGTACAAACTGTTAATGATGAAAATATTTTAACGGGTAGGTAATACCCGAGGAATATTTAGATTTCACATTAATAAGTTACACTGTACATTCTTCGAATCAGATTCAATTGTCATTTACTATTCTACTTACATCCACCGATATGCAAATCCGTTCACCACAGAATAATCATATTCATCCAATTTCATATTGGGATTTTAATTTATCAGAATCCAACAAGTGGCATAATGAAGAAAACATTTGAAAAAATAAAATTTGTTAGAAACAAACAAATTAACTATGAGAAATTATGTTAAGAATCCATGCTAACTGTTCCTAGCTAATTGTTCCTAGCTAACTGATTACATTTTATATTATCGCAATTTAATTATCGCAATTTACATTCTCGCAATTTTAATTATCGTCATTTAATTTCTGTTATTTACTTTACGCACTTTATTTATCGTTATTTAATTTCTGTTATTTATTTTACGCACTTTAAATATCGAGACACGTATACAAGGTTTTGACATATCATATCGACGCATTTATATATATTATTTGGAATAACTATAGACACTCTATATGCAGTAATGATCGAGTTCTCTATACAGGGTTGAGGTTGATTCTACAATAATATATATAATTTGAGTTGTGATCGAGTCTGAGACGTATACGGGTCACGATACGTATTAATTAATTCGAATATTATATATTAAACTATATATAAATTATTGAATTACCAACTGTGGACTATCAACTGAGAACTACCAACATTGGACAATTAAAATGAATTAAAATATTGATTATAGCATATGAAACAAAACAATTCTTCAAGTTTGCCACTTGATTTCATCTTAAACCTCATTTGTATCTTGACGATTCCAATCTGCGTTTAAACCTTTCATAATTCTTGAAAACACCTTAATCGAGAGGATGAACCAACCGTACTTCATCTACGGAAGAAAAGATTGATGCATATAGTTATGCACCTGAAAACACTCGAAACCTGAGTAAACGTTTAACACATATCTGTGCTAATTCCTTTAGTGTTATTATTACCCAAAATAACTTGGTAATTCCTTTCAAAGTAGCAAATTTTGTCACAGCTCCAGCAAGTCAACTTCGACTTTTCGTTCGAAACAACCTTATAATCACCTTGATATATATGTGTGCTCTTTTATTGTTACCGGGGAACCTTTTATATTCCACTGTATTACCATTAGTGTTTAATCATCTAAAAACACATTTTTTTCCTGAAACCATATCGGACTAATAACCAATGATTCAGATATCATAGCATTAAATGCAGAGGAAACAGAAAAATAGTAGATGGTCTAAATCACCAAAAGGTTTGATGATAATGAAAGGAGTGTTAGGAGCGCTCGATAGAAAATTGGGTATTGAAAAACAGATTGAGCTACCCATGAAGGAGACCAAGGACAAATGCAAGGACCAAACCCTATATTCAAAGGATTCAGGTAATTCTGGATCCGTTGAAATCTTTAGAGAATATCTTGTTCTGAGGTCATGTTAAAATCTTGCAGAAAATCTTTCTTCATCAACCATCGAACCTAGAAATTTCAAAATATCATCATCAATATCTTCGATATTTCTGAGGATATTTTCATAAATATTCTCGTCCGAAATTATATATCTCTTCGTGCTTCCTGTGTATCATTATATCGGAAACATTCAATAGAAAATTTAATACCAAAAAGCGGACTATGCGAAACTACGAAAGAAGCCGTGGACAAATCACAAAGAATAAGTTTGACTTCAAAGAATCTAAATGATTCTGTTTCTGATGAAATTTTTAACAAATACCTTGCTTCCGAATCTAAACCCTTACGGATAAATCTTCTTCATAATCCCTCGATATTAGAAATTCCAAGATATCATCGTATCTTTCATTATAAATATCGTCCATATTTCTGAAGATATTTTCATAATTATTTTTATCTGAAATCATTAATCTATTCATGATATCAGTGTTACATCATATAGAAACTGTTAGTTTCTATATTCTGTAAACTTTCGAGCTTAAAGTATGAATGTTATTGAAGTAATGTTGGGAACTGATGCATGAGTTAGTATAATATAATGACACTTGATCAATGTGATTATATTACAGTAAGTCATGCTGAGTTTTCTAATGGAACGTGATGATTCACAGATCATAACGTCATCACGTGCCATGTTACGAAACTCGTTCATTCTGCTTAACTTCTGAACATATCAAGAAAGTATATTCTTGATAGCTCTATTCTCAGTGATTCAGGTAATTTGATGAATCAAATTGTGCTATTACGTTCTTTCTTGTTTAGAACATTAAGTTCATTTGAAGTTCCATACTTATGAATTCTGGACCGTTACATACTTTATTAGAGATCGGGAAGATAATAAAAAGGCAAAGAGCTCCAAAATATAAGAGAAAATATAAAGCCCAATAACAACACGGAGGTTAGGAACCGTGGATATTAATACGAATAGCAATATAGAGACACGGTAGAATTAAGAATAGTATCACCCCAAGGTAATAGTAAAAGTAAATAGATTCTTCTGGTGGAAGATTGAAAAGAAGGATGACAGAAATGATAATTAGGAAAATATCAAGGATTAGAACTGGATTAAGCATTTTCACAATCTTTGGATGTATGAACTAAGAAAGAAAGTATAGGAATGGTGAGAATAATGGAACAGAAGAAGCTTAATTTAAAATGAAATTACTTGATAGAGCAATCGAGGCAGATCATCGCATTTAATTAAAGAGATCCTAGTTTCCTCTTTTACCGAAGAATCATATCTTATTTAGATTTCGAAGATTTTCTTTAAATTCCTTGAATTCCGGAATTCAAACCAGACTACGTCAAAAGTTAAGACAAATCTTTACCTTCCTATTTCACTAATTGGTGATAGCTTCATTCGTACTCTTCGAATAATCGAATTATTTTATCTATATTACTCATTAATGATAAAACTCTATTTATCAACTCATATTCGTCAGAAAAACATATTTATTGTTAGCCATGACAACCTCACTCAAATTTCGGGACGAAATTTCTTTAACGGGTAGGTACTGTGATGACCCTGGAATTTCCGACCAAATTTACACTTAATCTTTATATGATTTCGATACGATAAGCAAAGTATGTAATGTTGAGTCTAGAAAACATTGGAACGATGTTCATATATTCAATTGATCTTCGACTGCTCTCGACGATTCATGAACAATTAATTATAAATAGATATGCGTGTATGTATATATAAAATATAATTCAAAATATAATTTGAAGTATTATATATTGTTGTTATTAATAAATAACAAAATAAAAATTGGGTATTATAATAATTATTATTTAAAATATATCTATATATATAAATAATGTATGTTGAAAATAAATATTTAATGATTGTAATACTCGTTTGATGTCCCGATTGATATTAAGCATGTTTAATTCAAACTTATTTGATTTTAAAATAAACGGTGATCCGAAAATGAGTTATATAAATTATAGTCTTATTAAAAGTATATTTAGGATCTAACTATTTAATTTTAACACTTTTTATATTTTAGTCATAAATGAGAGGGACAGTTGATGTACTTTTTATTTATTAAATTAATGACTAAATTTTATACCATAATGACCTAAATAAATAAAGACATTTAATTTAAAAATTTGGGATTTGTTTCTAAGGACTTTTATCCTCCACTGATTATCAACGGACCACGATATAACAATCCGTAAATTGTTGTCGGTAGAGTAATCCAAATTGTGAAAAGGTTTTACTGTATTGCGATTCTTTAACACCTCACATATATTATTATATTATTACTTTAATTGTTAAATGATATCCGTGATTTGTGATATGAACTTAGAGTGTCATTTCTCTGTTTTAACTTTTCTCTCATTCAATATATATTCATTCACATTCATACTTCTCTCATTCAATAGATATTACTCATTTTTTTATTTTATTTTTTTTCCTTCTTATTTCTTCCCTGGAGCACACAAGACACACAAATTTAATCATCTTTATTCTTGTACTGCTCTTAATATTCGACTAATCACCAACCACAGTCCACAAACCACACAACACTCGGTACCATCATAAAACTCCCGATCACCACCTTTAACATTCAAGAACTACGATTGTTAAACACCATAGACAACCATCTATATATCTCTAATCTCGTCACCACCTTCGATTTTATTGTTCTTAGTTTCCATCGAGAATGAACCATAAACCACCTTATACTTCTCCACTTCAAACCCACTTCCTGTTCATAAAACCGTCAACTTTTATCACCACCTTTGTCATCCTTATTTCGCTTCAACTATATCAAAGACCACCATGTAAGTACTTGCAACTATAAACCACCAACACGTTAGTCACTATTTCTGTTTCACTTCTGTTCCGACTCAAAGATTAACAATACCAAGGTAGAACCCATAAAAGCACTTGTGTATCCTCTTCTTCTTATTCTTCATAAACCCGCAAAAATGACCCCATGATCACTGAACCATCTTACCATCAACACGCTACTATCATACTGCTCCTAATGCAGATATATTTTTTTTTCTTCTGTTTTCTGTTTGTATCGAACCAAACCCGCTACCACTGTTCCGGTTGTTATTTCATTTTTTTATACTATCGTCAAAACAGCAGCATGGATTGCTGCCTTTTATTCTTTTCCTGCCTTCCCTACAGTGACAAGTATAATTATGATGATAATAATTATATGATATAAAGATGATGAGTAATCGAGTTATAGTGCTTAAATTTGTTTCCCTGATATAAGCTCGATTAGTCACAATCATTACCATCGATTAGTTTTATTCTTCTCCCACTTGCTGATTAAAGAATTGTGGACCAAGGTTCCCTTTTCACATGTTAAATAATGATTGTATTTTGCAAACATCTGGAAATTTATCACCGAAATTATGGAATGGAATGTGGACCGCAGGCCTTTAATTTCTGTAACGGGCCAGGTTATTTAGTTGGACTTGTTATAATGTGTATTAGGCTGCCATATCTCGGTTTCATAATTAGCCCATGTATCTCTATTGGACCGAGAACATGAAAGATGATTATGGTGACAAATGCATGATGATGATCGTGATGGAGATGATGTGATGATAAGGATATTAAACTATGATGTATGATGTCTATAGGGATGTAGATGATAACTAGATTATGATGATGTTACATGATTATGATAATGATCATGATGATGATATAGGTGACGGAGATGAACGAGAGAAATAAAGAAGTTATGATGATAACTTGATAAAAATAATGATGGTAGTAATAGATTAAGAACGATAACGATCGAGATGAAATGAATCGAAAAATGGTTATGATTATGATATAAGTATGATTATGTTATGATTATGATTCTGATATGATTATGACCATAAGATGATATATGCTAATGATTATAATCATGGATCATTAATGATGATGAAATGATAAGTGTTGATGATGATGAACTAATTAATAATGCGGGTTAGGATCAAAACAAATCGTTGGTTCATTGATTTAAAGGTGTTAACGGGTTAGCGGGACGTCGCGGGTTCGAACCCGGACTTGGGCATATTTTAAGGGATACTCCTTTGAGGTAGTTATTACTAATAATATGATTATTATTTTTATCATTATTGTTATTATCATTACATTTATCAAAAGTATTATTATTATTATTATTATTATTATTATTATTATTATTATTATTATTATTATTATTATTATTATTATTATTATTATCATTAACAATATTATTATCACAAATATTATTATTTTTATTAACATACAATATTTATTTATTTTTACTACTAATATTATCATTATTATAAATTTATCATTATTAATATTAGTTTTATCTTTAATATTATTATTATTATTATCATTTTTACAAAAGATTACACATTTTTAATTATTAGTATTAGTATTATTTTACCAAATAACAATTAGTACATAACACTATATTTAATACATATAGCATAACAAAATTAATATTTTTATTTATTTTAAATATATAAAATGAATATATGAACCATATAGATTATTAATATAAAAATGGTATAACTAATAAATTTATATATAAATTTGCTCGATTACAATTATGTGTGTTAATATATATAAATGATATAGGTTCGTGAATCTGAGGCCAACCCTGCATTGTTCAATATAGTCATATGTATTTTTACTACAAAATACATTAGGTGAGTTTCATTTGCACTTTTTACTCTTTACGTTTTTGGGCTGAGAATACATGCAAATGCTTTATTAACTGTTTTACAATATTTATATGCGTGAGTTTTCATTACTCCCTTTTTTTATATATATTTTTGGGACTGAGAATACATGCGCTACTTTTATAAATGTTTTACAATATAGACACAAGTAATCGAAACTACATTCTATGGTTGAATGATCGAAATCGGATATGCCCCTTTTTATTAAGTCTGGTAATCTAAGAATTAGGGAACAGACACCCTAATTGACGCGAATCCTAAAGATAGATCTATCGGGCCCAACAAGCCCCATCCAAAGTACCGGATGCTTTAGTACTTCGAAATTTATATCATGCCCGAAGGAGGATCCCGGAATGATGGGGATATTCTTATATGTATATTATGAATGTCGGTTACCAGGTGTTCAATCCATATGAATGATATTTTTGTCTCTATGCATGGGACGTATGTTTATGAGAAACGGAAATATGAAATCTTGTGGTCTATTAATGTTATGAAATGATTATTTATGATAAACTAATGAACTCACCAACCTTTTGGTTGACACTTTAAAGCACGTTTATTCTCAGGTATGAAAGAAATCTTCCGCTGTGCATTTGCTCATATTAGGGATATTACTTGGAGTCATTCATGACATATTTCAAAAGACATTGCATTCGAGTATTTGAGTTCATCAAAATTATTATTAAGTCAAATATATTTGAATACATTATGAAATGCTATGCATGCCTGTCAACTGTCGATGTAACAAAAGTTTGTCTTTTAAAAACGAATGCAATGTTTGTAAAATGTATCATATAGAGGTCAATTACCTTGCGATGTAATCAACTGTTATGAATCGTTTGTAATCGATATGGACTTCGTCCGGATGGATTAGGACGGGTCCTTTCAATATAACCAACTATAATTGACTAAGTAATAATCTTGATGAACTCGACGACTCGAATGCAACGTCTTTTGAAATATGTCATGAATGACTTCAAGTAATATCTCTAATATGAGCAAATGCCCAACGGGAGATTTCTTTAACACCTGAGAATAAACATGCTTTAAAGTGTCAACCAAAAGGTTGGTGAGTTCGTTAGTTTATCATAAATAATCATTTCATAATTTTAATAGACCACAAGATTTCATATTTCCATTTCTCATAAACATACGTCCCATGCATAGAGACAAAAATATCATTCATATGGATTGAACACCTGGTAACCGACATTAACAAGATGCATATAAGAATATCCCCTATCATTCCGGGAAATCCTTCGGACATGATAAAAACAACATCGAAGTACTAAAACATCCGGTACTTTGGATGGGTTTCGTCGGGCCCATAGATCTATCTTTAGGATTCATGTCAATTAGTAGATCGGTTTACTAATTCTTAGGTTACCAAGCAAAAGGGGTATATTCGGCTTCAATCATTCAACCATATAATGTAGTTTCAATTACTTGTGTCTATTTCGTAAAACATTTATAAACAATTGCGCATGTATTCTCAGCCCAAAAATATAAAGGGTAAAAAGGCAAATGAAACTCACAATCCAATATTTTGTAGTAAAAATATTCATACGACGGAACTGAACAATGCAGGGTTGGCCTCGGATTCACGAACCTATATCATTTGTATATATATTAACACATTGTAGTCGAACCAAATTTATATATTAATAGTGATATAATTGTTATGTTTAATATATTAAATATATATATCGTTTATTTGTTAAAACTAATAATTGTACTAATATTAAAATGATATTTATAATGGTAAAATGATAATAGTGATAATACTTAATATTACTAATAAAAATAATAATGTTAAAAATTCTTTTAGTGATAAATATAAAGATATTAATAATAATAACTATAAAAATACTAATTTTACTATTAGAGATGTTTATGATAATAATTTTAATAATTATCTAATAACGATACGCATGATAATATTAATAATAATACTTACGTCAACATTAATAATACTAATAATTTTAAAATGATACTAATATTTATATTAATGAAAATACTAATAAGTTTTATTATTTTTATAATAGTACTAATAATAAAATTCATAATACTACTTATGTTACTAATAATAATAATAATATTCTTATTTATAATTATAATCATAATAATAATAATGATAACTAATACTTGCATGACAAAATTTATAATAATAAATACATTAGTAATGTTAATAATAATAATAATAATAATGGTTATAATTATAATAATAATAATAATACATATATTAATATTAGTAATAATAATAACGATAATAACACTAATAACAATAATACTTATAATCATAATAATCATAACATTAATAATAATATTCAAAATAATTACTAGTAATAATAATAATTATAGAAATAAAGTTAAGAGTGTATACCCCTGAAACTTTGCGTAAAAAGAAATGTTCCCAACGGGACTCGAACCCTTGACCTCTCGCATACACACAAACACCCACGACCACTCTTCGGTTTCCATATTTCCTGATTAATTCTCCCTCAAAAAAATATGTATCCCATTTATCTATTGTTTCTCAATCTCCTTCTTCACAGTCACGACAATCAGAGTTTGAATTCAAACTAATCAATGGTTTATTAATTAGTTTTAGAATTCAAAGTTTATACAAAACATATGTTTGATAGTTGATTAAATTATTTAAAACACAAAAAAAAAAATCAAAGAACTAAAACCGTACGCTGTAGGCTTTTTATGAACTCAAAATCAAACTTCAATTTCTAGTTCATTTTAGACTTTACCTTCAACATGAAATGGGTTACAAAACCTTTTTAGAAACTACCTGTATTATCAATTTGATCGAAAACATGAAAACGATTTCGAATTTCCTCAAAAACGAATACGGTTGACTTTTGTTGACTCGAAAATTCGACTCCGATAGCTAAAATTGAGACTTGGGATTTTTCAGATAGTTTAAGTAAATGATTTAGAATGTCACTACATTAACACATTTTGTATTTGAAATCGAATTCGAGTTATGGCTAAAAAAGAAGGAAGAACAGAGATAAAACCTTTTATTTTCTGTTAAATTAAAGGATTGTGATGCTAATTGGATGTCCAAGAGTGATTGAACGAATTATATTACATATGTTCGATCCTAATTTGATTGTATTGTGATTCGATTGGGACTTGTAACAACCTTGAGACATAAACGTACGAGCAGAAGAAAAAATAACAAGAGAATAAGAAAAAATAAATCTTGATTGTGACTGATTTTTGTTATATATGATATTGAGTTCGTTTGGTACCCAAATCAGATACAGGAACATTAATCTAGAACAGTTTATATATATATATAATTTATATAATTAATATTAATAATTAATAATTATGTTATTAATAATAATTAATAATAATAATAATAATAATAACAATAATAATACTCATGAAAATAATAATACTAATATTATTAATAATAATAAATTTTATTATTTTCTTATAATTATAGTAATATTGGTAATAATCATAATCTATGATAATAATAATAAGTCTTTATAATAATAATAAGAATAATAATAATCTTAATGATAATAATAATATCAAAATAATTATTAAGATCATGATTTTATTACTAGTTGTAATATTAATGTTATTAGAAATGCTAACTTATAATTATAACAATGATTTTTAATGTTACTAGTAATTATAAAAGTAATAATATTAATAAGAATAATAGTATTAAATACAATAACACAAGCATTTATATATATAACAAACTTTATATCTATATGTTATATATCTATATTATTATCAATAATACTAATATTGATTTTTAACTATTGAAAATACTATAACAATTATATTTGATTTTTAAATTTTATTTTATATAATAAGATTATATATTACTAATCATATAATATGTAGTGATTATTTATAATATCGTATATTGAGTATTAATGTTAGATATCTTTTAGTTTAGTTTACATTATACATATATTATTAATTATATGTAGAAAATATATATAATATATATATTCATCATACTTTATATATTTATTTGCACACAATTGTTCGTGAATCGTCGAGCACAGTCAAAGGTCAAATGATATTATGAATATAGTTTACAAACTTTGTTACTCAACATTACAGACTTTGCTCATCGTGTCAAAATCAATTATGAATTAAGTTTAAATTTGGTCGGAAATTTCTGGGTCGTCACAGTACCTACCCGTTAAAGAAATTTCGTCCCGAAATTTGATCGAGGTCGTCATGGCTAACGAATAAAATGTTTTCATGACGAATATGTGTTGATAAATAGAGTTTTATCATTACTGAGTAGTACAGATAAAACAATTTGATTATTTGAAACGTACGAGTGAAGCTATCATAAAAGAATTGAAATGAGAAATAAAGTTTTGTTTTAACTTTTGATGTTGTCTTAGATGGATTCCAGAATTTAAGGGATTTAAAAAAAATCTTCAAAATCTAAAAGATTTGATTCTTCGGCGAATAAGGAAATTAGGATCCTCCTTGGTTAAATGCAATAATTTGTCTTGATTTTCTCGATCAGATTTTTTCATTATAATTTAACTTCTTCCATTCCGTTACTTTCACCATTTCTATTCCCAATTCCCATATTCAAAAGATTATGAAAATGTTTAACCCAGTTCTGATCCTTGTTCTTATCCTCATTCTAACTATCGCAACAATCATTCTTCTATTCCAACTCCCACCAGAGGAATCTGTTTACTTCTACTTTGCTCTTGGGGTAATTGTGTTTATCATACTCTCGTGTTTTTATATTTCTATTCGTATTAATGTACACTGTTTGTGATTTCAGTGTTGTTGTTGAGTTTTATATCTTCCCTTATGTTTCAGAGCTCTTTGCCTTTTTATTCTCTTCTTGACCTTTAGTAAAGCGAGTTGTGATGACCCGGGAATTTCTGACCAAATTTAAATTTAATCTTACTATGATTCCGACACGATAAGCAAGATTTGAAAAGTTGAGTCTTAAGAATTTTTGAACTGTTTACATAGATTCATTTGACATCGACCATTTTCAATGATTCACGAACCATTGTGTGTAAATAAATATGTAAATAAATAAATATAGAAATATATAGATATAAATATAAATATAAGTGTATATATAATATTTTGAAATAATGAAATACACTTTAATCAATTTGAACTAAATATAAAATAAAATACAGAATAATTAAGTTGCTATTAAAATGAATATATATATATATATATATATATATATATATATATATATATATATATATATATATATATATATATGAAATCTAAACATAAGTGATATTATACATTGTAAACTATAAATATTAAATATTTAATACAAGTTATCATATAATATATATAATTAGTAAATATGATCAAATTTATAAATTGTAATACATTAAACTTAATATAACTGTTATATTAATATTAACATCATTACTTTCATTATTATTACTAATATTAATAATAGTGTTGATATTTTTATTACTAACATTATTATTTTTAAATATAAAATAAATATATATATATATATATATATATATATATATATATATATATATATATATATATATATATATATATATATATATATATAATGAGAATTTGAATAAAAATAACTTGCTATATCCTTTATGTAACTTGTATTATCAATATATATTATTAATACCTTGAACATTAAAAATCATTATTTTATTACCTTTAATAATATGATCATTTTCAGTTTATAGTTATTATTATAATATAATAATAATAATAATTATTATTATTATTATTATTATTATTATTATTATTATTATTATTATTAGTGTTATTGTTAATATTTAGTGGAATATAATATATTTTATTATTATTAACATTAATAATAGAATTATCACATTTTTTATTATTATTAGTTTCATTATTATTATTAGAGTTAATATTAATGTTTGTATATAAATATTATTATGTTCCTTATATATTTAACATACATATACATACATACATATATATATATATATATATATATATATATATATATATATATATATATATATATATATATATATATATAAAATAAATTGAATATATATATAGTTATACAAATACTGATACATATATATATAAATATGTATACTTATATATATAAATTTCTGTTATAAATATGGATAAATACATATATTTCGATATATAAATATAAATAAAATATTCATTAAGTAATTAAAATATAAATAATATAAGGGATATAAAATACGCGTAATATAGGATCAGATCAGAATGATAAGAATCAGATCCTGTCTTTATCTGCTTAAAGTTTTTTATTTTTTCCTGTTTGTTTTTTTTCCTCTACGTGATAGCTCTGATCAACAACCAATTTTTTTTGATCAAACCAATCTATTTTATTAAATTTTTTTTAACCCGTCCCCTGTTCTTGTTCATAAAATAAAAACTTCAAATTTGTATTTAATTTCAAAATCTGTAAGTGTAGATAGGTTAGGTTTATATTACGCAAACTATCTGTGAAATTTGAGTCTCCAATTCTTTTTCTTGATGTCGAATCTTGGAAGTCAAACTTCGAATTACAAAAGTCAACAGATTTGTTCTTGGTTAAATTCGAGTTGTATTTGATGTTTCGAGTTAAATTGACGGTTCCAATAGTTTGTAGGATTGATTTAAAATACACTTCGTGTTATAAACTGTGTCTATTACGTTCTAAATTTCAATATCAT
Source organism: Rutidosis leptorrhynchoides (assembly GCF_046630445.1). Classification (NCBI taxonomy): domain Eukaryota; kingdom Viridiplantae; phylum Streptophyta; class Magnoliopsida; order Asterales; family Asteraceae; genus Rutidosis; species Rutidosis leptorrhynchoides. Next base: position 271,125,216 of record NC_092333.1, on the reverse strand, counting down.
ATTTTTTTTTGTTGATACTCGATGAGCAGAAGTAGATTTTAATTTTTTTTATTTATTTTATTTTATTAATCAAGAATACTCTTCCTTGCTCTATGATTGGTTACGAGTCCTTGATTGAGATCATGAAAGTTTGTTTTGATTCAATCCTTGGTCGACCTCTTTTTGATGAAGAAGAAGATTTAGAAACAGAAAAGCGTGTTATATAGAATGGGTTAGCATATATTTCAGAAAGACAGAAGTGCAGGAACGGTTAGAGGGTATCACTGGTTAGCGGGAGGTCTTGAGTTTGATTTTCGTGTGAGGCATTTCTTTTTAGAAAAACTTTCAAAGGGTATATACATTTCAATTTTTTTTCCATTATTAATGTTATCATTCTTATTGTTATTAATATTATTGTTGTTATTTGTTAATGTTATTATTACTAATTATTAATACTATTATAATTATTATGCTAATATTAATAATATAATTAGTATTCTTATTAATATTATTATCATTATCATGTGTACAATTACTGTTATAATTATTATTTTTATTATTGTTATTACTAATATTATTATCAAAACTACACCAGCAGTAAAATTATTATTTTGGTTAGTATTATTACCAGTAGAATTATTATTAGTGTTATCATTAAAGTTAATATTTGTAGCACCAATATGAATAAAACCATTGTTTAAGTACTATTGTTATTATCAAAGTTAGCATTTTTTTTCTAAAACTATTGTTATTATTATCATTATTAGCAATATTACAAATCAATATTTTTGTATAAAAAATACATTACAAAAATATTAATATTACATATCATCATATTGTTAATGTTAAAATGATATCAACTAAGCTATATATCAAATATAACAACTAATATAAAGACATATCTTATCATATATAAATTTTAATATAAATTATTATTATTAATATGTATAATGAATGATAAATATTAGTTATATAAATATATATAAATTAAAATATATTAAATTTATCTATATATATATATATATATATATATATATAACATATAAAATAACGAGCATACTACTAATAATAATATATATAAACTTGTTCGATTACAACTATACGTTTTAATATATATACAAATGATATAGGTTCGTGAATCCGAGGCCAACCCAGCTTTGTTTAATATAGTCATATGTATTTTTACTAAAAAATATATTAGGTGAGTTTCATTATTCCCTTTTTATATATATTTTTGGGACTGAGGATACATGTGCTGCTTTTATAAATGTTTTACGATATGGACACAAGTAATCGAAACTACATTCTATGGTTGAATTATCAAAGTCGAATATGCCCCTTTTTATTAAGTCTGGTAATCTAAGAATTAGGGAACAGACACCCTAATTGACGCGAATCCTAAAGATAGATCTATCGGGCCCAACAAGACCCATCCAAAGTACCGGATGCTTTAGTACTTCTAAATTTATATCATGTCCGAAGGAGGATCCCGGAATGATGGGTATATTCTTATATGCATGTTGTGAATGTCGGTTACCAGGTGTTCAATCCATATGAATGATATTTTGTCTCTATGCTGTAGTGACCCGAACTTTTCCATGTTTATATATATTAATTGAGATTGATATTCACATGATTAAATGTTTCCAACATGTTAAGCAATCAAACTTGTTAAGACTTGATTAATTGAAATATGTTTCATATAGACAATTGACCACCCAAGTTGACCGGTGATTCACGAACGTTAAAACTTGTAAAAACTATACGATGACATATATATGGTTATATATATAGTTAACATGTTTTTATTATAAGTATGTATCTCATTAGGTATTTTAACAATGAGTTATATACATAAAAATGAGACTATTAATTTAAGAAACTCGAAAACGATATATATAACGATTATCGTTATAACAACGTCTTACTAGGTACATATGAATCATATTAAGATATTGATACACTTGGTTAATTATGTTAAATGATAAGTAAATATATTATTAAGTGTATTAACAATGAAATACATATGTAAAAATAAGACTACTAACTTAATGATTTCGAAACGAGACATATATGTAACGATTATCGTTGTAACGACATTTAACTGTATATACATCATACTAAGATATATTATATATCATAATATCATGATAATATAATAATTTAACATCTCATTTGTTATAATAAACAATGGGTTAACAATATTCAACAAGATCGTTAACCTAAAGGTTTCAAAACAACATTTACATGTAACGACTAACGATGACTTAACGACTCAGTTAAAATGTATATACATGTAGTGTTTTAATATGTATTCATACACTTTTGAAAGACTTCAAGACACTTATCAAAATACTTCTACTTAACAAAAATGCTTACAATTACATCCTCGTTCAATTTCATCAACAATTCTACTCGTATGCACCCGTATTCGTACTCGTACAATACACAGCTTTTAGATGTATGTACTATTGGTATATACACTCCAATGATCAGCTCTTAGCAGCCCATGTGAGTCACCTAACACATGTGGGAACCATCATTTGGCAACTAGCATGAAATATCTCATAAAATTACAAAAATATTAGTAATCATTCATACTTATTTACATGAAAACAAAATAACATATCCTTTATATCTAATCCATACACCAACGACCAAAAACACCTACAAACACTTTCATTCTTCAATTTTCTTCATCTAATTGATCTCTCTCAAGTTCTATCTTCAAGTTCTAAGTGTTCTTCATATATTTTACAAATTCTAGTTACATAAAATCAAGAATACTTTCAAGTTTGCTAGCTCACTTCCAATCTTGTAAGGTGATTATCCAACCTCAAGAAATCTTTGTTTCTTACAGTAGGTTATCATTCTTATACAAGGTAATAATCATATTCAAACTTTGGTTCAATTTCTATAACTATAACAATCTTATTTTAAGTGATGATCTTACTTGAACTTGTTTTCGTGTCATGATTCTGCTTCAAGAACTTCGAGCCATCCAAGGATCCGTTGAAGCAAGATCTATTTTTCTCTTTTCCAGTAGGTTTATCCAAGGAACTTAAGGTAGTAATGATATTCATAACATCATTCGATTCATACATATAAAGCTATCTTATTCGAAGGTTTAAACTTGTAATCACTAGAACATAGTTTAGTTAATTCTAAACTTGTTCGCAAACAAAAGTTAATCCTTCTAACTTGACTTTTAAAATTAACTAAACACATGTTCTATATCTATATGATATGCTAACTTAATGATTTAAAACATGGAAACACGAAAAACACCGTAAAATCGGATTTACGCCGTCGTAGTAACACCGCGGGCTGTTTTGGGTTAGTTAATTAAAAACTATGATAAACTTTGATTTAAAAGTTGTTATTCTGAGAAAATGATTTTTATTATGAACATGAAACTATATCCAAAAATTATGGTTAAACTCAAAGTGGAAGTATGTTTTCTAAAATGGTCATCTAGACGTCGTTCTTTCGACTGAAATGACTACCTTTACAAAAACGACTTGTAACTTATTTTTCCGACTATAAACCTATACTTTTTCTGTTTAGATTCATAAAATATAGTTCAATATGAAACCATAGCAATTTGATTCACTCAAAACGGATTTAAAATGAAGAAGTTATGGGTAAAACAAGATTGGATAATTTTTCTCATTTTAGCTACGTGAAAATTGGTAACAAATCTATTCCAACCATAACTTAATCAACTTGTATTGTATATTATGTAATCTTGAGATACCATAGACACGTATACAATGTTTCGACCTATCATGTCGACACATCTATATATATTTCGGAACAACCATAGACACTCTATATGTGAATGTTGGAGTTAGCTATACAGGGTTGAGGTTGATTCCAAAATATATATAGTTTGAGTTGTGATCAATACTGAGATACGTATACACTGGGTCGTGGATTGATTCAAGATAATATTTATCGATTTATTTCTGTACATCTAACTGTGGACAACTAGTTGTAGGTTACTAACGAGGACAGCTGACTTAATAAACTTAAAACATCAAAATATATTAAAAGTGTTGCAAATATATTTTGAACATACTTTGATATATATGTATATATTGTTATAGGTTCGTGAATCAACCAGTGGCCAAGTATTACTTCCCGACGAAGTAAAAATCTGTGAAAGTGAGTTATAGTCCCACTTTTAAAATCTAATATTTTTGGGATGAGAATACATGCAGGTTTTATAAATGATTTACAAAATAGACACAAGTACGTGAAACTACATTCTATGGTTGAATTATCGAAATCGAATATGCCCCTTTTTATTAAGTCTGGTAATCTAAGAATTAGGGAACAGACACCCTAATTGACGCGAATCCTAAAGATAGATCTATTGGGCTTAACAAACCCCATCCAAAGTACCGGATGCTTTAGTACTTCGAAATTTATATCATATCTGAAGGGTGTCCCGGAATGATGGGGATATTATTATATATGCATCTTGTTAATGTCGGTTACCAGGTGTTCACCATATGAATGATTTTTATCTCTATGTATGGGATGTGTATTGAAATATGAAATCTTGTGGTCTATTATTATGATTTGATATATATAGGTTAAACCTATAACTCACCAACATTTTTGTTGACGTTTTAAGCATGTTTATTCTCAGGTGATTATTAAGAGCTTCCGCTGTCGCATACTTAAATAAGGACGAGATTTGGAGTCCATGCTTGTATGATATTGTGTAAAAACTGCATTCAAGAAACTTATTTTGTTGTAACATATTTGTATTGTAAACCATTATGTAATGGTCGTGTGTAAACAGGATATTTTAGATTATCATTATTTGATAATCTACGTAAAGTTTTTTTTAAACCTTTATTGATGAAATAAAGGTTATGGTTTGTTTTAAAATGAATGCAGTCTTTGAAAAACGTCTCATATAGAGGTCAAAACCTCGCAACGAAATAAATTAATATGGAACGTTTTTAATCAATAAGAACGGGACATTTCAGTTGGTATCCGAGCGTTGGTCTTAGAGAACCGGAATTTTGCATTAGTGTGTCTTATCGAGTTTGTTAGGATGCATTAGTGAGTCTGGACTTCGACCGTGTTTACTTGAAAAATCATTGCTTAATAAATTTTGTTGGAAACTATATATTTTTAACATGTGAATATTATGTGATATATTAATCTCTTAACGCGTTTGATATTATGTGATAGATGTCTACCTCTAGAACAAGTCCCATTGACTCACCTAATAATAATGAAGAGTCAAATGTAAATTGGAATGATTCGTGGACTGATTCACAAATTCCCGAAGAGGAACCGGAAGAAGAGTCGGAACCGGAAGAAGAATCAGAACCGGAAGAGGAGGAACCGGATGAAGAAATAGAACCGGTGGGGGAAATAATAAAACGGTTAAGTAAAAGAAAATCCTCAACCAACCGACCAAGGTTAATTATGGTCAATGGTGTTTCCGCCAAGGAAGCAAAATATTGGGAGGATTACCAATTCTCCGATGAATCGGATTCCGACGAGAATTCCGATGATGTTATAGAAATTACCCCAACGGAATTTAAAAAGGCAAAAGAAAATAATAAGGGAAAGGGCATAAAAATAGAGAAATCTAATTCCAACCCCGATGAACTTTATATGTATCGTCAACCCCCGAAGTCCTTAAGTTGTAACAATGACCCGGGAACCTCTAAACCACCAGGTTTTTCTAAACCAATGTGGATAACGACGGCTCGTATTAGGGGAACATCATATATCCCTAGAAACTTGGCAAAACGAACCAAAACTGAAGAAGAAGAAACGAGCGAGTCAGAATAAGATAGTTGTATTCGTGTGGTGTAATATATGTAATATAGTGTGCTTATGCTTTATGATATATGTAAAAATTGCTTGTATTAATAAGTATTTTTTTTATGAATCTAACTCTTGTCTATTTTACAGTTTAAAAACACAAAATGGATAGACAACCCAATATTTTAAGAGACCTACCCGGAGACATGATTGATGAAATCTTGTCTAGAGTCGGTCAGAATTCCTCGGCACAACTATTTAAGGCGAGATCAGTTTGTAAGACATTCGAAGAACGTTCCAAGAATGTCTTGGTTTATAAGAGACTTTCGTTTGAAAGATGGGGGATATCACAATGGGAAACCCATAAGTTACGATGTGTTTACTTTGACGCATATATTGCGGGGAACCCAAATGCTATTTTACGCAACGGGTTAAGAAATTATTTTGACTCAATATATCCGAATATTGGACTTCGTGATTTAGAAAAAGCGGCTAACATGCAGCATAAAGAAGCATGTTATGCTTACGGATTAGTAATGTTCGCTTCTCACCAAAGTGAGAACAAGAACATCGGGCTACAACTATTAAACAAAACGTTTCCACAAGTGACGGAGTCGGTAATTGGGGTAAGAAATGAGGTTTTTAGATTGTTACGGGACTGTTGGACATTACGTAACCCTCATCCCTTTGACGACGTTACAACACGCTGTCTTATCAACAGCCATAACGGTTATGTTCCACAAGACCAAGGATGGGAAGTAGTCCTAGTAAAACCAGAATGCATGACTTGTTTCTGGACGTATGAATTACGTGTCTTTATTGCCTTTGCTGAATGACTTGTGTACTAGCTAGAATTATCTTCACAACTATCTTGTATCAAAGTTATTGTGTGTTATATTTCATGCTTTATGTAAAATAAGCGATATTGTAAGTTTGTAAAATATTGTATAAAAGTTTGAACGCGAAATATTGTTATAATCAGTTTTTCATATAGAATTGTAGTAGTTGAATTGTATATTAGCTACTAAGTATGAACTTAACGGGTAGGTACTACCCGAATTTAAACTTATAAAACGCTAATATGAAGAAAAAGCTTTTATAAATGAGTTCATATTATGCTACGAAATACTATTAACTACTCTTAATATTCTGTATGATTAACTTGTTCCATTTGACTATTTTGAAGGAAATGGCACCGACTACTCGACACACCGTGAATATGAATGAAGAGGAATTCCGTACTTTTCTAGCTTCAAACATAACCGCAGTACAGGCTGCGCTACATACCAACAATAACCTTGGATCTAGCAGTACAGGAAATCGTGTAGGATGTACAAAGAATTCACTGCCTGCAAACCTTTGGAATTTGATGGAATCGAAGGACCGATCGGATTGAAACGGTGGACCGAGAAGGTCGAATCGGTGTTTGCCATAAGTAAGTGTACTGAAGAGGACAAAGTGAAGTACGCTACGCATACCTTCACAGGTTCTGCGTTAACATGGTGGAATACCTATCTAGAGCAAGTGGGACAAGACGATGCGTACCCACTACCGTGGTCAGCATTCAAGCACTTGATGAACGAGAAGTACCGTCCCAGAACCGAGGTCAATAAGCTCAAGACAGAACTTAGAGGGTTACGAACCCAAGGATTTGATATTACCACGTACGAAAGACGATTCACAGAATTGTGCCTATTGTGTCCGGGAGCATTCGAAGATGAGGAAGAGAAGATCGACGCATTTGTGAAAGGATTACCGGAAAGAATCCAAGAAGATATAAGTTCACACGAGCCCGCCTCCATACAACAGGCATGTAGAATGGCTCACAAACTAGTGAACCAGATTGAAGAAAGAATTAAAGAACAGACTGCTGAAGAGGCCAATGTGAAGCAAGTCAAAAGAAAGTGGGAGGAAAACGGTGATAAGAATCACCAATACAACAACAGCAGCAATTACAACAATAATCGCAACAATTATCCCAACAATCGTAACATCAATCGCAACTACAACAAACGGCCCAACAACAACAACAACAACAACAACAACAACTACAACAATCATCCCAACAACAATAATAACCGCAACAACAATCAGAAGCAGCTATGCCAAAGGTGTGAAAAGTATCACTCGGGGTTCTGCACCAAATTTTGCAACAAGTGTAAAAGAAACGGTCATAGCGCGGCGAAGTGTGAGGTCTACGGACCAGGGGTTAATAGAACGAAAGGAACAAATGGTGTCGGAACGAGTAATGGCGGAGCAAGTAGTGTCGGAGCAAGTTATGCCAATGTAGTTTGTTATAAATGTGGAAAACCAGGCCACATTATTAGAAATTGCCCGAACCAGGAGAACACAAATGGACAAGGCCGCGGAAGAGTTTTCAATATTAATGCGGCAGAGGCACAGGAAGACCCGGAGCTTGTTACGGGTACGTTTCTTATTGACAATAAATCTGCTTACGTTTTATATGAGTAGAGATTTTTGTGCTAAATTAAGTTGTCCATTGACGCCTTTGGATAGTAAATTTTTACTCGAATTAGCAAATGGTAAATTAATTTCAGCAGATAATATATGTCGGAATCGAGAAATTAAACTGGTTAGCGAAACATTTAAGATTGACTTGATACCAGTAGAGTTAGGGAGTTTTGATGTGATAATCGGTATGGACTGGTTGAAAGAAGTGAAAGCAGAGATCGTTTGTTACAAAAATGCAATTCGTATTATACGAGAAAAAGGAAAACCCTTAATGGTGTACGGAGAAAAGGGCAATACGAAGCTACATCTTATTAGTAATTTGAAGGCACAAAAACTAATAAGAAAAGGTTGCTATGCTGTTCTAGCACACGTCGAGAAAGTACAAACTGAAGAAAAGAGCATCAATGATGTTCCCATTGCAAAAGAATTTCCCGATGTATTTCCGAAAGAATTACCGGGATTACCCCCACATCGATCCGTTGAATTTCAAATAGATCTTGTACCAGGAGCTGCACCAATAGCTCGTGCTCCTTACAGACTCGCACCCAGCGAGATGAAAGAACTGCAAAGCCAATTACAAGAACTTTTAGAGCGTGGTTTCATTCGACCAAGTACATCACCGTGGGGAGCTCCTGTTTTTTTTGTCAAGAAGAAAGATGGTACATTTAGGTTGTGTATCGACTACCGAGAGTTGAACAAACTTACCATCAAGAACCGCTACCCACTACCGAGAATTGACGACTTATTTGATCAACTACAAGGCTCGTCTGTTTATTCAAAGATTGACTTACGTTCCTGGTATCAATAAATGCGGGTGAAAGAAGATGATATTCCAAAGACTGCTTTCAGAACACGTTACGGTCATTACGAGTTTATGGTCATGCTGTTTGGTTTAACTAATGCACCAGCTGTGTTCATGGACCTTATGAACCGAGTGTGTGGACCATACCTTGACAAGTTTGTCATTGTTTTCATTGATGACATACTTATTTACTCAAAGAATGACCAAGAACACGGTGAACATTTGAGAAAGGTGTTAGAAGTATTGAGGAAGGAAGAATTGTACGCTAAGTTTTCAAAGTGTGCATTTTGGTTGGAAGAAGTTCAATTCCTCGGTCACATAGTGAACAAAGAAGGTATTAAGGTGGATCCGGCAAAGATAGAAACTGTTGAAAAGTGGGAAACCTCGAAAACTCCGAAACACATACGCCAGTTTTTAGGACTAGCTGGTTACTACAGAAGGTTCATCCAAGACTTTTCCAGAATAGCAAAACCCTTGACTGCATTAACGCATAAAGGGAAGAAATTTGAATGGAAGGATGAACAAGAGAAAGCGTTTCAGTTATTGAAGAAAAAGCTAACTACGGCACCTATATTGTCATTGCCTGATGGGAATGATGATTTTGTGATTTATTGTGACGCATCAAAGCAAGGTCTCGATTGTGTATTAATGCAACGAACGAAGGTGATTGCTTATGCCTCTAGACAATTGAAGATTCACGAGCAAAATTATACGACGCATGATTTGGAATTAGGCGCGGTTGTTTTTGCATTAAAGACTTGGAGGCACTACTTATATGGGGTCAAAAGTATTATATATACCGACCACAAAAGTCTTCAACACATATTTAATCAGAAACAACTGAATATGAGGCAGCGTAGGTGGATTGAATTATTGAATGATTACGACTTTGAGATTCGTTACCACCCGGGGAAGGCAAATGTGGTAGCCGATGCCTTGAGCAGGAAGGACAGAGAACCCATTCGAGTAAAATCTATGAATATAATGATTCATAATAACCTTACTACTCAAATAAAGGAGGCGCAACAAGGAGTTTTAAAAGAGGGAAATTTAAAGGATGAAATACCCAAAGGATCGGAGAAGCATCTTAATATTCGGGAAGACGGAACCCGGTATAGGGCTGAAAGGATTTGGGTACCAAAATTTGGAGATACGAGAGAAATGGTACTTAGAGAAGCTCATAAAACCAGATACTCAATAATCCTGGAACGGGGAAGATGTACAAGGATCTCAAGAAACATTTTTCGTGGCCGGGTATGAAAGCCGATGTTGCTAAATACGTAGGAGAATGTTTGACGTGTTCTAAGGTTAAAGCTGAGCATCAGAAACCATCAGGTCTACTTCAACAACCCGAAATCCCGGAATGGAAATGGAAAAACATTACCATGGATTTCATCACTAAATTGCCAAGGACTGCAAGTGGTTTTGATACTATTTGGGTAATAGTTGATCGTCTCACCAAATCAGCACACTTCCTGCCAATAAGAGAAGATGACAAGATGGAGAAGTTAGCACGACTGTATTTGAAGGAATTCGTCTCCAGACATGGAATACCAATCTCTATTATCTCTGATAGGGATGGCAGATTTATTTCAAGATTCTGGCAGACATTACAGCAAGCATTAGGAACTCGTCTAGACATGAGTACTGCCTATCATCCACAAACTGATGGGCAGAGCGAAAGGACGATACAAACGCTTGAAGACATGCTACGAGCATGTGTTATTGATTTCGGAAACAGTTGGGATCGACATCTACCATTAGCAGAATTTTCCTACAACAACAGCTACCATTCAAGCATTGAGATGGGCCCGTTTGAAGCACTTTATGGTAGAAAGTGTAGGTCTCCGATTTGTTGGAGTGAAGTGGGGGATAGACAGATTACGGGTCCGGAGATTATACAAGAAACTACCGAGAAGATCATCCAAATTCAACAACGGTTGAAAACCGCCCAAAGTCGACAAAAGAGCTACGCTGACATTAAAAGAAAAGATATAGAATTTGAAATTGGAGAGATGGTCATGCTTAAAGTTGCACCTTGGAAAGGCGTTGTTCGATTTGGTAAACGAGGGAAATTAAATCCAAGGTATATTGGACCATTCAAGATTATTGATCGTGTCGGACCAGTAGCTTACCGACTTGAGTTACCTCAACAACGCGCGGCTGTACATAACACTTTCCACGTCTTGAATTTGAAGAAATGTTTTGCTAAAGAAGATCTCACTATTCCGTCAGATGAAATCCAAATCAACGAAAAACTCCAATTCATCGAAGAACCCGTTGAAATAATGGATCGTGAGGTTAAAAGACTTAAGCAAAACAAGATACCAATTGTTAAGGTTCGATGGAATGCTCGTAGAGGACCCGAGTTCACCTGGGAGCGTGAAGATCAGATGAAGAAGAAATACCCGCATCTATTTCCAGAAGATTCGTCAACACCTTCAACAGCTTAAAATTTCGGGACGAAATTTATTTAACGGGAAGGTACTGTAGTGACCCGAACTTTTCCATGTTTATATATATTAATTGAGATTGATATTTACATAATTAAATGTTTCCAACATGTTAAGCAATCAAACTTGTTAAGACTTGATTAATTGAAATATGTTTCATATAGACAATTGACCACCCAAGTTGACCGGTGATGCACGAACGTTAAAACTTGTAAAAACTATACGATGACATATATATGGTTATATATATAGTTAACATGTTTTTATTATAAGTATGTATCTCATTAGGTATTTTAACAATGAGTTATATACATAAAAATGAGACTATTAATTTAAGAAACTCGAAAACGATATATATAACGATTATCGTTATAACAACGTCTTACTAGGTACATATGAATCATATTGAGATATTGATACACTTGGTTAATTATGTTAAATGATAAGTAAATATATTATTAAGTGTATTAACAATGAAATATATATGTAAAAATAAGACTACTAACTTAATGATTTCGAAACGAGACATATATGTAACGATTATCGTTGTAACGACATTTAACTGTATATACATCATACTAAGATATATTATATATCATAATATCATGATAATATAATAATTTAACATCTCATTTGTTATAATAAACAATGGGTTAACAATATTCAACAAGATCGTTAACCTAAAGGTTTCAAAACAACATTTACATGTAACGACTAACGATGACTTAACGACTCAGTTAAAATGTATATACATGTAGTGTTTTAATATGTATTCATACACTTTTGAAAGACTTCAAGACACTTATCAAAATACTTCTACTTAACAAAAATGCTTACAATTACATCCTCGTTCAATTTCATCAACAATTCTATTCGTATGCACCCGTATTCGTACTCGTACAATACACAGCTTTTAGATGTATGTACTATTGGTATATACACTCCAATGATCAGCTCTTAGCAGCCCATGTGAGTCACCTAACACATGTGGGAACCATCATTTGGCAACTAGCATGAAATATCTCATAAAATTACAAAAATATGAGTAATCATTCATGACTTATTTACATGAAAACAAAATAACATATCGTTTATATCTAATCCATACACCAACGACCAAAAACACCTACAAACACTTTCATTCTTCAATTTTCTTCATCTAATTGATCTCTCTCAAGTTCTATCTTCAAGTTCTAAGTGTTCTTCATATATTTTACAAATTCTAGTTACATAAAATCAAGAATACTTTCAAGTTTGCTAGCTCACTTCCAATCTTGTAAGGTGATTATCCAACCTCAAGAAATCTTTGTTTCTTACAGTAGGTTATCATTCTTATACAAGTTAATAATCATATTCAAACTTTGGTTCAATTTCTATAACTATAACAATCTTATTTCAAGTGATGATCTTACTTGAACTTGTTTTCATGTCATGATTCTGCTTCAAGAACTTCGAGCCATCCAAGGATCCGTTGAAGCAAGATCTATTTTTCTCTTTTCCAGTAGGTTTATCCAAGGAACTTAAGGTAGTAATGATGTTCATAACATCATTTGATTCATACATATAAAGCTATCTTATTCGAAGGTTTAAACTTGTAATCACTAGAACATAGTTTAGTTAATTCTAAACTTGTTCGCAAACAAAAGTTAATCCTTCTAACTTGACTTTTAAAATCAACTAAACACATGTTCTATATCTATATGATATGCTAACTTAATGATTTAAAACCTGGAAACACGAAAAACACCGTAAAATCGGATTTACGCCGTCGTAGTAACACCGCGGGCTGTTTTGGGTTAGTTAATTAAAAACTATGATAAACTTTGATTTAAAAGTTGTTATTCTGAGAAAATGATTTTTATTATGAACATGAAACTATATCCAAAAATTATGGTTAAACTCAAAGTGGAAGTATGTTTTCTAAAATGGTCATCTAGACGTCGTTCTTTCGACTGAAATGACTACCTTTACAAAAACGACTTGTAACTTATTTTTCTGACTATAAACCTATACTTTTTCTGTTTAGATTCATAAAATAGAGTTCAATATGAAACCATAGCAATTTGATTCACTCAAAACGGATTTAAAATGAAGAAGTTATGGGTAAAACAAGATTGGATAATTGGTAACAAATCTATTCCAACCATAACTTAATTAACTTGTATTGTATATTATGTAATCTTGAGATACCATAGACACGTATACAATGTTTCGACCTATCATGTCGACACATCTATATATATTTCGGAACAACCATAGACACTCTATATGTGAATGTTGGAGTTAGCTATACAGGGTTGAGGTTGATTCCAAAATATATATAGTTTGAGTTGTGATCAATACTGAGATACGTATACACTGGGTCGTGGATTGATTCAAGATAATATTTATCGATTTATTTCTGTACATCTAACTGTGGACAACTAGTTGTAGGTTACTAACGAGGACAGCTGACTTAATAAACTTAAAACATCAAAATATATTAAAAGTGTTGCAAATATATTTTGAACATACTTTGATATATATGTATATATTGTTATAGGTTCGTGAATCAACCAGTGGCCAAGTATTACTTCCCGACGAAGTAAAAATCTGTGAAAGTGAGTTATAGTCCCACTTTTAAAATCTAATATTTTTGGGATGAGAATACATGCAGGTTTTATAAATGATTTACAAAATAGACACAAGTACGTGAAACTACATTCTATGGTTGAATTATCGAAATCGAATATGCCCCTTTTTATTAAGTCTGGTAATCTAAGAATTAGGGAACAGACACCCTAATTGACACGAATCCTAAAGATAGATCTATTGGGCTTAACAAACCCCATCCAAAGTACCGGATGCTTTAGTACTTCGAAATTTATATCATATCTGAAGGGTGTCCCGGAATGATGGGGATATTCTTATATATGCATCTTGTTAATGTCGGTTACCAGGTGTTCACCATATGAATGATTTTTATCTCTATGTATGGGATGTGTATTGAAATATGAAATCTTGTGGTCTATTATTATGATTTGATATATATAGGTTAAACCTATAACTCACCAACATTTTTGTTGACGTTTTAAGCATCTTTATTCTCAGGTGATTATTAAGAGCTTCCGCTGTCGCATACTTAAATAAGGACGAGATTTGGAGTCCATGCTTGTATGATATTGTGTAAAAACTGCATTCAAGAAACTTATTTTGTTGTAACATATTTGTATTGTAAACCATTATGTAATGGTCGTGTGTAAACAGGATATTTTAGATTATCATTATTTGATAATCTACGTAAAGTTTTTTTTAAACCTTTATTGATGAAATAAAGGTTATGGTTTGTTTTAAAATGAATGCAGTATTTGAAAAACGTCTCATATAGAGGTCAAAACCTCGCAACGAAATCAATTAATATGGAACGTTTTTAATCAATAAGAATGGGACATTTCATATGCATGGGACGTTTATTTATGAGAACTGAAAATGAAAATCTTGTGGTCTATTAAAATGATGGAAATGATTATTTATGTTAAACTAATGAACTCACCAACCTTTTAGTTAACACTTTAAAGCATGTTTATTCTCAGATATGAAAGAAATCTTCCGCTGTGCATTTGCTTATCTTAGAGATATTACTTGGAGTCATTCATGACATATTTCAAAAGATGTTGCATTCGAGTCATTAAGTTCATCAAGATTATTATTAAGTCAATTATAGTTTGATATGTTATGAAATGGTATGCATGCCGTCAACTTTTGATGTAATGAAAGATTGTCTTTTCAAAAATGAATGCAATGTTTGTAAAATGTATCATATAGAGGTCAAGTACCTAGCGATGTAATCAACTGTTGTGAATCGTTTATAATCGATATGGACTTCGTCCAGATGGATTAGGACGGGTCATGATAGTTGGTATCAGAGCAGAGGTCTTAGCGAACCAGGCCTTGCATTAGTGTGTCTAACTGATAGTCATTAGGATGCATTAGTGAGTCTGGACTTTGACCGTGTCTGTATGTCAAAAGTTTTGCTTATCATCTTTGTCGAAAATCATCTGCTTAGTATCCTTAGGAAATTACCTGCTTATCACTCTTAGTCTATACATGTCTTACTGCCTCTATTGCATAGATAATGTATAGATAAGTTCATATCTTAGCGTATCTGTTATTGTTATCTTTGTTTGACAGCTTCCGTAGATTCCTCCGTAACTTATGGGATTTTAGTATTATATATGCATATGTAAATTATGTATTGCAGGGTACTAATCTACATCCTATAATCTATTTCTTATCGAAAATCCTTCATCTGATCGTACGAGATGAATCCCTCAACCAGTTCGAGTCTCTCAGATTTCGATAGCTATTCCGATAATTATTCCGGCAGCTATTCCGACATGAATATTCACCTAAGCTCCGGAAACAGCGTCAACAGAATGAATCAATCAATCAGCCATCCCCAATTCATCTGATGCATTCGTAGTCGACTTAATCAATGGAAACGCAAAGAAGGTGATCCTTCCACCAACCGAATTCACCTCTTGACAATGACCCTGAAGCGTTTACCGGCGAACCTGTTTGAGACACCATTTTCTCTCTCATTTCAAGAGTATCTCATTATGATCATATACTATCTCAGATTCTAAACCTCATTCATCTGCTCGTTCGAACCGACAATCATTCTGGTATAATAGAAGAAGTCAACGAACTTCACGCTCGAGTAATCAATAAAAAAAAAATGTGGTGCAAAACCTACCAACTTTAACAACAGCACCGGCAACACCAGTACCACCAACAACCCAAGTTTCAACATCACACGCCTCAACATCTCATTCTGTACCTCGAGTATAATCATCGTTCTACATGACGTTCCACATCATTTATCTTCGTTCAACACGACAATTATGTAATATCTAATGTTTTAGAGATTATATATTCTTGTTCTAACGGTAAATCAAATGAGTTTAATAACATATTGACTCATTAAATCCACGATTACATCTGAAGAAAATATATATGTATATATTTTCATAAAGATTGTAATTAAAAATTCTTTCGTACAAACTATTAATGGTGAAAATATTTTAACGGGTAGGTAATACCCGAGGAATATTTAGATTTCACATTAATAAGTTACACTGTACAATCTTCGAATCTGATTCAACAGTCATTCACTATCCTACTTACATCCACAGATATACGAATCCGTTCATCACAGAATAAACATTTTATTCAAATTCATATTTGGATTTTGACTTACCAGAATCCAACAAGTGGCATAATGAAGAAAACATTGGACAAAATAAAATATGTTAGAAACAAACGAATTAACTAATTGAAATTTTGTTAAGAATCCACGCTAACAGTTCCTAGCTAACTGTTCCTAGCTAACTGATTACATTTTATTTATCATAGTTTATTTATCGCAATTTAATTATCGCAATTTTATTTATCGTAATTTAATTTCTGTTATTTACTTTACGCACTTTATTTATCGTCATTAAATTTCTGTTATTTATTTTACGCACTTTAAATATCGGGACATGTATACAAGGTTTTGACATATCATATCGACCCATCTATATATATCATTTGGAATAACCATAGACACTCTATATGCAGTAATGCGGGAGTTAGCTATACAGGGTTGAGGTTGATTCTATAATAATATATATAGTTTGAGTTGTGATCGATTCTGAGACGTATACGGGTCACGATACGTATTAATAAATTCGAATATTATATATTAAGCTATATATGAATTATTAGACTGTTAAATGTGGACTATCAACTGTGGACTGCCGACATTGGACAATTAAAATGAATTAAAATATTGATTATAACATATGAAACTAAACAAATTCTTCAAGTTGCCACTTGATTTCATCTTAAACCTCAATTGTATCTTGACGATTCCAAACTGCGTTCAAACATTTCATAATTCTTGAAAACACCTCAAACGAGAGGATGAACCAACCACACTTCATCTATGGAAGAAAAGATCGATGCATATAGTTATGCACTTGAAAACTCCCGGAACCTAAGTAAAAGTTTAATACGTGTCTGTGTTAGCTCCTTTGACATTGTCATTACCGAAAATAACATTGCAACTCTTTTTCAAATTAGCCAATTTTATCACAGCTTCAACAAATCAACTTCGACTTCCATTCGAATTAGCCTTATTATAACCTCGATATATAAGTTTGCCTGTCGTCATTGTTACCGGGGAACCGATTATATTCCACCACATTAGTAGTAAACTTACCAGCAACTTCAATGAATTTGGATTTTTCGAAAAATCATTATATCATTGAAACCTTATCGTGTATTCATCTATACCCTGTAACAATAATTGCCATACAAATTACTGAGAATCATCAATCAGTATTTCGAATCTCGTAGCATTTCTACATCAATAGTTATATGTACAACATTTATTTCTTAGAATTATGATCCTTCATTCTGAAATTTTAAAAAGCACCCAGTCTGCAATTCAATACACTGAATGTTGAAAAAGCTGAATGAAGCAGCAGAAACCGTAGACAACTGTAAACGACCTTAAACATCAGAAGTTTGATGGTAAAGAATAGTATGTTGGAAAAGCTCAGAAAGGTTGAAACTGGAAAACGGATTGAGCTAATCACGAAGAAAAACTAAAGACAAATACAAGGACCAAACCCTGTATTTAAAGAATCCAGGTAATTCTGGATTCGATGAAACCTTCAACGAATATCTAGCTCCGTACTCATGTTAAAATCTTGCGGAAAATTTTTCTTTATCAATCATCGAACTTAGAAATTCCAAAATATCATCATAAATATCTTCGATATTTCTGAGGATATTTTCATAAATATTCTTACCCAAAATTATTTATCTTTTCCTGCTATCTATGTTACACCATAAAGGAAACTACTTTAGTTTCTAAATTTCTTCAAAATTCGAGTATAAATTATGAATGAATTTCTTCATCACAATTTGATTCAAAAATTTTAAGATATCATCGTACCTTTATTTTAAATATCATCGATATATATGAAGATATTCTTATTTGAAATCATTTATCTCATCGTGCTATCAGTGTTACATCATATAGAAACTGTTAGTTTCTATATTCTATAAAAATTCGAGTTAAAATTATGAATGTTTTTGAAGTAGTGTTGGGAATTGATGCATGAGTTAGTATAATATAATGACACTTGATCAACGTGATTATATTACAGTAAGTCATGCTGAGTTTCTAATGGAACGTGATGATTCACAGATCATAACGTCATCATGTGCCATGTTACATGACTCGTTCATTCTACTTCACCTCCGAACATATCAAGAAAATATATTCTTGATAGTTCTATTCTCAGTGATTCTGGTAATTTAACAAATCAAATCGTGCCATTTCCATTTCCTTCTTAGAACATTAACAATATTCATTCTGAAACTTATATCTGCGAATTCTGGACCATTACAAGAGATGCCTAATCACAAGAAGAACAAAATGAGAGACAAAGCTCCGAAATAGAAATTAGAGTATAAATCGCAGCAAATAGGAAGGAGTATTAACGGTGGACGACAATGATTATAGGAAACAGAAATAGGGACATTGAAATACAAGGGGGATATAAAGCCCAATAACAACACGGAGGTTACAAACTGTGAATATTAATACGAATAGCAATATAAAGACACGGTATAATTACGAATAGTATCATTTCAAGGTAATAGTAGAAGTAAACAGATTTTTCTGGTGGAAGATTGAAAAGAAGGATGACAGAAATGATAATTAGGAAAATATCAAGGATTAGAACGGGATTTAGCATTTTCACAATCTTTTGGATGTATGAACTAAGAAAGAAAGTATAGGAATGGTGAGAATAATGGAACGGAATAGTTTAATTTATAGTGGAAATATCAGACAGAGTAATCGAGGCAGATCACCGTATTTAATTATAGAGATCTTAATTTTCTTTATCGCCGAAGAATCAAATCTTTTGGATTTCGAAGATTTTCTTTAAATCCCTTGAATTCCGGAATTCAACCAAGACGACGTCAAAAATTAAGACGAACCTTATTTTCTAAATTCAACCCTGACTCTGTCAAAAGTTAAGTTGAATCTTTACTTTCCTATTTCACTCTTTGGTGATAGCTTCATTCGTACTCTTCGAATTATTTTTATCCATATTACTCAAAGATGATAAAACTCAATTTATCAACTCATATTCATCATGAAAACATTTTTATTGTTAGCCATGACCACCTCACTCAAATTTCGGGACGAAATTTCTTTAACGGGTAGGTACTGTGATGACCCGGGAATTTCCGACCAAATTTAAACTTAATCTTACTATGATTCCGACACGATAAGCAAGATTTGAAAAGTTGAGTCTTAAGAATTTTTGAACTGTTTACATATATTCATTTGACATCGACCATTTTCAACGATTCACGAACCATTGTGTGTAAATAAATATGTAAATAAATAAATATAGAAATATATAGATATAAATATAAATATAAGTGTATATATAATATTTTGAAATAATGAAATACACTTTAATCAATTTGA
Organism: Rutidosis leptorrhynchoides; assembly: GCF_046630445.1. Taxonomy (NCBI): domain Eukaryota; kingdom Viridiplantae; phylum Streptophyta; class Magnoliopsida; order Asterales; family Asteraceae; genus Rutidosis; species Rutidosis leptorrhynchoides. Next base: position 271,105,175 of record NC_092333.1, on the reverse strand, counting down.
ACTAAATATAAAATAAAATACAGAATAATTAAGTTGCTATTAAAATGAATATATATATATATATATATATATATATATATATATATATATATATATATATATATATATATACATATATATATATATATATATATATATATATATATATATATATATATATATATAATCTAAACATAAGTGATATTATACATTGTAAACTATAAATATTAAATATTTAATACAAGTTATCATATAATATATATAATTAGTAAATATGATCAAATTTATAAATTGTAATACATTAAACTTAATATAACTGTTATATTAATATTAACATCATTACTTTCATTATTATTACTAATATTAATAATAGTGTTGATATTTGTATTACTAACATTATTATTTTTAAATATAAAATATATATATATATATATATATATATATATATATATATATATATATATATATATATATAATGAGAATTTGAATAAAAATAACTTGCTATATCCTTTATGTTACTTGTATTATCAATATATATTATTAATACCTTGAACATTAAAAATCATTATTTTATTACCTTTAATAATATGACCATTTTCAGTTTATAGTTATTATTATAATATAATAATAATAATAATAATAATAATAATAATAATAATAATAATAATAATTATTATTATTATTATTATTATTATTATTATTATTATTATTATTATTATTAGTGTTATTGTTAATATTTAGTGGAATATAATACATTTTATTATTATTAACATTAATAATAGAATTATCACATTTTTTATTATTATTAGTTTCATTATTATTATTAGAGTTAATATTAATGTTTGTATATAAATATTATTATGTTCCTTATATATTTAACATACATATACATATATATATATATATATATATATATATATATATATATATATATATATATATATATATATATATATATATATATATATAATAAATTAAATATATATATATATATATATATATATATATATATATATATATATATATATATATATATATATATATATATATATATATATATAAATACGTATACTTATATATATAAATTTCTGTTATAAATATGGATAAATACATATATTTTGATATATAAATATAAATACAATATTCATTAAGTAATTAAAGTATAAATAATATAAGGGATATAAAATACGCGTAATATAGGATCAGATCAGAATGATAAGAATCAGATCCAGTCTTTATTTGCTTAATGTTTTTTATTTTTTTCTGTTTGTTTTTTTTCCTCTGCGTGATACCTCTGATCGACTACAAAAAAAAATATAGATACATTTGTGAAGTATAACTGTGATTCAGAATTCAGATTTATTGTTGTTACCAAAATCAAATAAAACAACCAATTTTTTTTTTGATCAAACCAATCTATTTTATTAAATTTTTTTAACCCGTCCCCTGTTCTTGTTCATAAAATAAAAACTTCAAATTTGTTTTTAATTTCAAAATCTATAAATGTAGATTGGTTAGGTTTATATTACACAAACTATATGTGAAATTTAAGTCTCCAATTCTTTTTCTTGATGTCGAATTTTGGAAGTCAAACTCCGAATTACAAAAGTCAACAGATTTGTTCTTGGTTAAATTCGAGTTGTATTTGATGTTTCGAGTTAAATTGACGGTCCCAATAGTTTGTAGGATTGATTTAAAATACACTTCGTGTTATAAACTTTGTCTATTACGTTCTAAATTTCAAAATCATATTTTTTTTTTGTTGATACTCGACGAGCAGAAGCAGATTTTAATTTTTATTTATTTATTTTATTTTATTAATCAAGAACACTCTTCCTTGCTCTATGATTGGTTACGAGTCCTTGATTGAGATCATGAAAGTTTGTTTTGATTCAATCCCTAGTCGACCTCTTTTTGATGAAGAAGAAGATTTAGAAACAGAAAAGCGTGTTATATAGAATGGGTTAGCATATATTTCAGAAAGACAGAAGTGCAGGAATGGTTAGAGGGTATCACTGGTTAGCGGGAGGTCTTGAGTTCGATTCTCGTGTGAGGCATTTCTTTTTAGAAAAATTTTCAAAGGGTATATACATTTCAATTTTTTTCCCATTATTAATGTTATCATTCTTATTGTTATTAATATTATTGTTGTTATTTGTTAATGTTATTATTACTAATTATTAATACTATTATAATTATTATGCTAATATTAATAGTATAATTAGTATTCTTATTAATATTATTATCATTATCATGTGTACAATTACTGTTATGATTATTATTTTTATTATTGTTATTACTAATATTATTATCAAAACTACACCAGCAGTAAAATTATTATTTTGGTTTGTATTATTATCAGTAGAATTATTATTAGTGTTATCATTAAAGTTAATATTTGTAGCACCAATATGAATAAAACCATTGTTTAAGTATTATTGTTATTATCAAAGTTAGCATTTTTTTCTAAAACTATTGTTATTATTATCATTATTAGCAATATTACAAATCAATATTTTTGCATAAAAAATACATTACAAAAATATTAATATTACATATCATCATATTGTTAATGTTAAAATGATATCAACTAAGCTATATATCAAATATAACAACTAATATAAAGACATATCTTATCATATATAAACTTTAATATAAATTATTATTATTAATATGTATAATGAATGATAAATATTAGTTATATAAATATATATAAATTAAAATATATTAAATTTATCTATATATATATATATATATATATATATATATATATATATATATATATATATATATATATATATATATATATATATATATATATATATATATATAAAATAACAAGCATACTACTAATAATAATATATATAAACTTGTTCGATTACAACTATACGTTTTAATATATATACAAATGATATATGTTCGTGAATTCAAGGCCAACCGTGCTTTGTTCAATATAGTCATATGTATTTTTACTACAAAATACATCAGGTGAGTTTCATTATTCCCTTTTTATATATATTTTTGGGACTGAGGATACATGCGCTGCTTTTTTAAATGTTTTACGATATGGACACAAGTAATCGAAACTACATTCTATGGTTGAATTATCGAAGTCGAATATGCCCCTTTTTATTAAGTCTGGTAATCTAAGAATTAGGGAACAGACACCCTAATTGACGCGAATCCTAAAGATAGATCTATCGGGCCCAACAAGCCCCATACAAAGTACCGGATGCTTTAGTACTTCGAAATTTATATCATGTCCGAAGGAGGATCCCGGAATGATGGGGATATTCTTATATGCATATTGTGAATGTCGGTTACCAGGTGTTCAATCCATATGAATGATATTTTGTCTCTATGCATGGGACGTTTATTTATGAGAACTGAAAATGAAAATCTTGTGGTCAATTAAAATGATGGAAATGATTATTTATGTTAAACTAATGAACTCACCAACCTTTTGGTTGACACTTTAAAGCATGTTTATTCTCAGGTATGAAAGAAATCTTCCGCTGTGCATTTGCTTATCTTAGAGATATTACTTGGAGTCATTCATGACATATTTCAAAAGACATTGCATTCGAGTCATTGAGTTCATCAAGATTATTATTAAGTCAATTATAGTTTGATATGTTATGAAATGGTATGCATGCCGTCAACTTTTGATGTAATGAAAGATTGTCTTTTCAAAAACGAATGCAATGTTTGTAAAATGTATCATATAGAGGTCAAGTACCTCGCGATGTAATCAACTATTGTGAATCGTTTATAATCGATATGGACTTCGTCCAGATGGATTAGGACGGGTCATGACACGAGTAATGGTTTAGAATTCGTAAGTATAGAGTTTCTAATGAACTTAACGTCCTAAACAAGAAAGAACATAATTGCACGATTTGATTTGTCAAATTACCAGAATAACTGAGAATAGAACTATCAAGAATATACTTTCTTGATGTGTTCAGAAGTTAAGCAGAATGAAAGAGTTATGTAACATGGCACATGATGACGTTATAATCTGTGAATCATCATGTCCCATTAGAAACTCAGTATGACTTACTATAATATAATCACGTTGATCAAGTGTCATTATATTATACTAACTCATGCATCAATTTCTAACACTACTTCAAAAGCATTCATATTTTAAATTCGAAAGTTTACAGAATATAGAAACTAACAGTTTCTATATAATGTAACACTGATAGTACTAAGAGATTAATGATTTCAGATAAGAGTAGTTATGAAAATATCTTCAGAAACATGGAGGATATTTATAATGAAAGATACGATGATATCTTGGAATTTCTAATATCGAAGGATGGTGAAGAAAATCCTTTCGCAAGGATTTAAAACAAATAAGGAGCAAGATATTCGCTGAATAGTTCATCAGATACAGAATCATCTGAATTCATTAAGTACAGGTTTAGTCCTTGTGACTTATCCACAGTCTCCTTCATAATTTCGCATAATTCACTTTTTGATACTAAATTTTCTATTGAGTGTTTCCAATACTCCATTCTTTATCATCAAACTTTCGAAGGTTAAGGTCGTGTACAGTTTTTGCTGCTGTATTCTGCTTTTTCATAATTTGTGGTTGATTTGTAGACTGGGTGCTTTTCAGAATTTCAGAATGGAAGATCATAATTCTAAGAGATAAATGTTATATGTTTACATATAACTGTTGATGTAGACATGCTGCGAGATTTCAAAATACTGATTGCTGATTCTCGGCATTTGGTACGGCAATTCTCGTTATCAAATGTAGATGAATAGATGATAGGATTTCAATGAATATAATAACTTTTCATAAAGTCAAAGATCAATGAAGTTGCTGGTAAATTTACTGCTAATGTAGTGAGATATAAATAGTTTTCCGGTATCGATGACGAAGTGCATTAACTATTAATCAATATTAATATTAAAGTGAAAAAGATTATGAATTTTAGTTAATAATATATATATATATATATATATATATATATATATATATATATATATATATATATATATATATATATATATATATATATATATATATATATATATAAAATAAGGGTTATAATAAGCTAATCCGAGTGAAAAGTTGAAGTTGACTTGCTGGAGTTGTGACAAAATTTGCTAATTTGAAAATAGATTGCAAAATTAGTTTGGGTAATAATAACGCTAGAAGGAATTAGCACAGCTACGTGTTAAATGTTTTCAGGTTCCGAGTGTTTTTAAGTGCATAACTATATGCATCAATCTTTTCTCCCATAGATGAAGTGCGGTTGATTTATCCTCTCGATTGTGGTGTTTTCAAGAATCACGAAAGGTTTGAACGCAGATTGTAATCGTCAAGATACAAATGAGGTTTAAAATGAAATCAAGTGGCAAACTTGAAGAATTGTTTAGTTTCATATATTATAATCAATATTTTAATTCATTTTAATCATCCAATGTCGTTAGTCCACAATCGATAGTCTACAGTTAACAGTCCAATAATTCATATATAATATTTGAATTAATTAATACGTATCGTGATTCGTGTACATGTCTCAGACTCGATCACAACTCAAACTATATATATTATTATAGAATCAACCTCAACCCTGTATAGTGAACTCGATCATTACAGCATATAGAGTGTCTATGGTTATTCCAAATAATGTATATAGATGCGTCGATATGATATGTCAAAACCTTGTATACGTGTCCCGATATTTAAAGTGCGTAAAATAAATAACAGAAATTAAATGACGATAAATAAAATGCGTAAAGTAAATAACAGAAATTAAATGACGATAAATAAAATTGCGAGAATATAAATTGCGATAAATAAACTGTGTTAAATAAATTGCGATAATTAAATTGCGATAAAATAAAATGTAATACAGAATTAACAGTTAGCTAGGAACAGTTAGCTAGGATCTTGTTAGCGTGGTTTCTTAACAAAATTTCATATTGTTAATTAGTCTGTTTCTAATCAATTTTTATTGTGTCCATTATTTCTTCATTATGCCACTTGTTGGGTTCGGATAGATCAAAATCCAAATCTAAAATTGAATAAAAATGGTTATTCTGCGGTGAACGGATCCGTATATCTGTGGATGTAAGTAGGATAGTAATTGACTGTTGAATCAGATTTGAAAGAATGTACAGTGTACTTATTAATGTGAAATCCAAATATACCTCGGGTATTACCTACCCGTTAAAATATTTTCACCACTAACAGTTTGTACGAAAGAATTTTAAATTACAATCTTTATGAAAAAAATATATTTACATATATATTTTCTTCAGATGTAATCATGGATTTAATGAGTCAATGTGATATTAAACTCATCAGATTTACGGCTAGAACTAGAGTACATAATCTCTAAAACTTTAGAGATTACATAATTGTCATGAAGAACGAAGATAATTAATGTAGAACGATACGTAGAACGATGATTATACTCGAGGTACAGAATGAGATTTTGAGACAAGGATTGTTGATGGTACTGGTGCTGTTACTGATGATACTGTTGGTGCCGGTGATGTTGCTGAAGCTGGTAAGTTTTGCACCATATTCTCCAAATTAATTAATCGAGCGCGAAGCTCGTTGACTTCTTCCATTACTCCAGGATGATTGTCGGTCAGAACGAGTAGATAAATAAAATCTAGGATTTGGTTTAGTATATAATCATGATGAGATACTCTGGAAATGAGGCTAAAAATAGTGTTTCGGATAGGTTCACCGGTAAATGCTTCAGGTTCTTTGCCAAGAGGTAAATTCGGTTGGTGGAAGGGATCGCCTTCTTCGCGTCTCCATTGATTAAGTCGACTACGAACCCATCAGATGAATTTGGGATGACTGATTGGTTGATTTATTCCGGTGACACTGATAGGTGAAACTCCATATCGGAATAGCTGTCGGGATCCGAAGAATTCGAACTGGTTGAGGGATTCATCTCGTACGATCAGATGAAGGACTTTTCGATAAGAAATAGATTATAGGATGTAGATTAGTACCCTGCAATACATAATTTACATATGCATATATAATACTAAAATCCCATAAGTTACGAAGAAATCTACGGAAGCTGTCAGGCAAAGTCTACAGTAACATATATCCTAAGATATGAATTAGTAGATACGCTAAGATACGAATTTTGTCTATACACTATTCATGCAATCATTGTAGTAAGATGTGTCTAGACTAAGAATGATAAGCAGATAATTTCCTAAGGATGATAAGCAGATGATTTCCGACACGAAATGATAAGGAAAACTTTTGACAAGCAGACACGGTCGAAGTCCAGACTCACTAATGCATCCTAAAAACTATCAGTTAGACATACTAATGCAAGACCTGGTTCGCTAAGACCATCGCTCTGATACCAACTCTAACGACCCGTCCTAATCCATCTGGACAAATACATTACAATTGATTACATCGCGAGGTACTTGACCTCTATATGATACATTTTACAACATTGCATTCATTTTCTTAAAAGACAAACTTTCATTACATTGACAGTTGACAGCATGCATACCATTTCATAATATAACCAACTATAATTGACTAAGTAATAATCTTGATGAACTCGACGACTCGAATGCAACGTCTTTTGAAATATGTTATGAATGACTTCAAGTAATATCTCTAATATGAGCAAATGCACAGCGGAAGATTTCTTTAACACCTGAGAATAAACATGCTTTAAAGTGTCAACCAAAAGGTTGGTGAGTTCATTAGTATATCATAAATAATCATTTCATAATTTTAATAGACCACAAGATTTCATATTTCCATTTCTCATAAACATACGTCCCATGCATAGAGACAAAAATATCATTCATATGGATCGAACACCTGGTAACCGACATTAACTAGATGCATATAAGAATATCCCCTATCATTTCGGGAAATCCTTCGAACATGATAAAAACAACATCGAAGTACTAAAACATCCGGTACTTTGGATGGGGTTCATCGGGTCCATAGATCTATCTTTAGGATTCGCGTCAATTAGTAGATCGGTTTACTAATTCTTAGGTTACCAAGCAAACGGGGCATATTCAGCTTCGATCTTTTAACCATATAATGTAGTTTCAATTACTTGTGTCTATTTCGTAAAACATTTATAAAAAATTGCGCATGTATTCTCAGCCCAAAAATATAAAGGGTAAAAAGGCAAATGAAACTCACAATCCAATATTTTGTAGTAAAAATATTCATACGATGGAACTGAACAATGCAGGGTTGGCCTCGGATTCACGAACCTATATCATTTGTATATATATTAACACATTGTAGTTGAACCAAATTTATATATTAATAGTGATATAATTGTTATGTTTAATGTATTAAATATATATATCGTTTGTTTGTTAAAACTAATAATTGTACTAATATTAAAATGATATTTATAATGGTAAAATGATAATAGTGATAATACTTAATATTACTAATAAAAATAATAATGTTAAAAATTCTTTTAGTGATAAATATAATGATATTAATAATAATAACTATAAAAATACTAATTTTACTATTACAGATGTTTATGATAATAATTTTAATAATTATCTAATAACGATACTCATGATAATATTAATAATAATACTTATGTCAACATTAATAATACTAATAATTTTAAAATGATACTAATACTAATATTAACGAAAATACTAATAAGTTTTATTATTTTTATAATAGTACTAATAATAATATTCATAATACTAATAATGTTACTAATAATAATAATAATATTCTTATTTATAATGATAATCATAATAATAATAATGATAACTAATACTTGCATGACAAAATTTATAATAATAAATACATTAGTAATGTTAATAATAATAATAATAATAATGGTTATAATTATAATAATAATACATATATTAATATTAGTAATAATAATAATAACAATAATAACACTAATAACAATTATACTTATAATCATAATAATCATAACATTAATAATAATAATCATAATAATTACTAGTAATAATAATAATTATAGAAATAAAGTTAAGAGTGTATAACCCTGAAACATTACGTAAAAAGAAATGTTCCCAACGGGACTCGAACCCTTGACCTCTCGCATACACACAAACACCCACGACCACTCTTTTGTTTCCTTATTTCCTGATTAATTCTCCCTCAAAAAAAATATGTATCCCGTTTATCTATTGTTTCTCAATCTCCTTCTTCACAGTCACGATAATCAGAGTTCGAATTCAAACTAATCAATGGTTTATTAATTAGTTTTAGAATTCAAAGTTTATACAAAACATATGTTTGATAGTTGATTAAATTATTTAAAACACAAAAAAAAAGAACTAAAACCGTACGCTGTAGACTTTTTATGAACTCAAAATCAAGCTTCAATTTCTAGTTCTTTTTAGACTTTACCTTCAACATGAAATGGGTTACAAAACCTTTTTAGAAACTACCTGTATTATCAATTTGATCAAAAACATGAAAACGATTTCGAATTTCCTCAAAAACGAAAACGGTTGACTTTTGTTGACTCAAAAATTCGACTTCGATAGCTAAAATTGAGACTTGAGATTTTTCAGATAGTTTAAGTAAATGATTTAGTTATGGCTAAAAAAAAGGAAGAACAGATAAAACCTTTTATTTTCTGTTAAATTAAAGGATTGTGGTGCTAATTGGATGTCCAAGAGTGATTGAACGAATTATATTACATATGTTCGATCCTAATTTGTTTGTATTGTGATTCGATTGGGACTTGTAACAACCTTGAGACATAAACGTACGAGTAAAAGAAAAAATAAATCTTGATTGTGACTGATTTTTGTTATATCTGATATTGAGTTCGTTTGGTACCCAAATCAAATACAGGAACATTAATCTAGAACAGTTATATATATATATATATAATTTATATAATTAATATTAATAATTAATAATTATATTAATAATAATAATTAATAATAATAATTACAATAATAATACTCATGAAAATAATAATACTAATATTATTAATAATAATAAATTGTATTATTTTCTTATAATTATAGTAATATTGGTAATAATCATAATCTATGATAATAATAATAAGTCTTTATAATAATAATAATAATAATAATAATAATAATAATAATAATAATAATAATAATAATAATAATAATAATAATAATAATAATAATAATAATAATAATAATAATAATAATAATAATAATAATAATCTTAATGATAATAATAATATCAAAATAATAATTAAGATCATGATTTTATTACTAGTTGTAATATTAATGTTATTAGAAATGCTAACTTATAATTATAACAATGATTTTTAATGTTACTAGTAATTATAAAAGTAATAATATTAATAAGAATAATAATATTAAATACAATAACACACGCACTTATATATATAACAAACTTTATATCTATATGTTATATATCTATATTATTATCAATAATACTAATATTGATTTTTAACTATTGAAAATACTATAACAATTATATTTGTTTTTTAAATTTTATTTTATATAATAAGATTATATATTACTAATCATATAATATGTAGTGATTATTTATAATATCGTATATTGAGTATTAATGTTAGATATCTTTTAGTTTAGTTTACATTATACATATATTATTAATTATATGTAGAAAATATATATAATATATATTCATCATACTTTATATATTTATTTGAACACAATTGTTCGTGAATCGTCGAGCACAGTCAAAGGTCAAATGATATTATGAATATAGTTTACAAACTTTGTTACTCAACATTACAGACTTTGCTCATCGTGTCGAAATCAATTACGAATTAAGTTTAAATTTGGTCGGAAATTTCCGGGTCGTCACACCTATGATGAAAACAGTTACACGACTAGCTTTTGAGCGACAATACAACTACATTAGGGCACCCTAAACACTTGAATGATATGAGTGATCCACTAGTGAGAAGCCAGGTCATTTATACTCTACATCTGAGAGTTGGAAAGTACGCCTTTTTTACCATGGACGCGATCGAAATCTAGCGACTAAACCATCGAAGTTTGAAACTTTTTCTACTACTTTCGAAAGATTGATGACTTCTGGTCAAAGCATAATAAAAGAATCCAAGGGTTGGCGAGGGAGAATCTAGTAGAAAATAACCTTTTATTCCCGCTTTTTGCTTGAGGACAAGCAAATCTATGTGTGGGGTATTTGATATCGGCCAAAAAGTCACGTTTTTACCCGATATTAAGCCCTAAATCAATAAAGATCCAAATTTTGACCAAAAAATAATCGCTTTGTCATTCATTTTTGCAGATTAAGTAATTACAAAGGCGATGCAAAAAGAATTAAGTAAATCGGAGCTAAAACAAAGATTCTAGAGCGAAAACGGTGAAAGACAAGTTACGTCCCTAAAAACCAAGTTACGGTCTAAGGAACAAACAAAATGATCCAAGCAAAAGAGAAAATCAGCCACCATACGGCCTGTCTACATCAGATACGGCATGCCAGTAAACGGGCACCAAAAACGGCTTGCCTTGGCAAACGGCCTGGCCATACGGCTTGCGAGCCGTATGCCAGCAAAAAATTTGCCTATTTAAGGAGCCATTTGCATTCATTTTTACACACACTCAATTTGTACTAAAAATTAGATTTTCAAATATTTTAATTAGTTTTTAGAAGTAGCTAACTTAGATTTTCAAATATCTAGTTAGTTCCTTAACTGTGTGACCCAAACCTATTGCATGTTTTTGTTTGATTGTTGCCCTAGGACTAAGTCATATAAACTGTTCAGGTATCTATTAGGTTTCTATCTGCTTTACTTTCAGTGTATCAACTGTAATGATGTATAATGTTTAGATTGGTATGATCTCATTAGTATGATGAAATGGTTGTTAGTTTACATTACTGTTTTTTCAACTTGACCGGACGGACTCCTTCCGTTAAGTGTTCACCCAACACGACACCTTATTATTCAGTAACCTAAACTGGTAACGAGGGTTAGGATTAGAGCTCAACTTACTAATAAGCCTAGTGATTTACTGGGGATAACCTCTGAGGTATAGTTACCTTTCAATTATACAACCACTTGACATACTTTTCACTGCTCAACGAGAACTCCGAGAGTCTAGAGATAAGTAGGTTGTGTAATTAGCTCATTCAACTAGATCTACACCATTCTAATCATAGCTTTGACATAAACATAATTACTTTTCCCTAGCCAACACTAATATCTTGGTCAACATTTTCCTGATCTGCACACTTCGGATATCCCTCCATCACCTTTACTTTTCCGTAGTTAGGATTATTAGCGTAAAACCAAGTAACATCTTTTACTTAGGTAATTTAACCAAAGAAAATATCCACTTGATCTTCAATTCATTAAACCATTCAAAAATACGACCCTAGGTTAACTTACACCTTCTACCTTAGAAAGTTAAAAGTAAATTTAGGCCACGTAAAATATAAAATAATAAACCACTGACTCTCCTCTAATAACGAATACTAACATTTGCGACCTAACGACATCGCATAAATACAAACCATCCATTTTTTCATATCAGTCATTAAGGTCAGGTCATGGCAGATGATATCATGGAATGCGCTAGTGTTGACGGAATAACAAATTGTGAATAGAATCCACACGGTCTTATGAATAAGGGAGTTGTTCACAGATGGAGCATCTAATATTGACAGGGTCAACACGGGTCTAATTCTTATCAGTTTAGAAGGAGAAGAGCATACGTATGCTTTGCGTTTCATGTTCCCAGTATCTAACAATGAGGGAAAGTATGAACCCTTGCTATTGGGTCTAACGTTAGTAGCAAAAATGGAAATCTTGACGCTTCATCTTTTTGTAGATTCGCGGTTACTGGAAAATCAGATGAATGGAACGTTTGAGGCATGAGATCCCGCTATGCAAAAATAGTTGGAACTAGAAAGAGATATGGCCAACAATTTTAAAGCTTATTCGATATCCCAAATGTCGAGGACAAAGAACAAGAGAGTTGACGCACTCGGAAAACTGGCTTCGATGACATTCAGTCACATTGCATGTTGATAGATTTGTATACTAGCATCTTAAGGATTGACCAACCTAGGTTGTGATCAGGACTTGTCCATCTATATGAACATAGCTACTTCATATGATTAAGACCCCTGGTTATACTGTATCTGAAGATTCAATGAACTCGGTATGGCTGGAGTTTTTGAGAGGCATCTAATGCGCTTTTAGGACATGGAACTTAGGAATTGAGACATGAATGACCTAGTATACCTATTGACTATTCCAAAGAGACCTCTTAGGAGCTATTAAGATCTAGCTAGTGCCCTGAATGTATGACCCAAACCTATTGCATGTTCTTGTTTGATTATTGCCCGAGGATTAGGTCATATCAACTGTTTAGGCATCTGTTAGGTTTCTATCTGCTTTACATTTAGTATATCAACTGTAATGCTGTATAATGATTGATGTGCTTTGATCTCATTAGTATGATGAAATGGTTGTTAGTTTTCATTTAAGGTTTTGTCAACTTAACCCGACGGACTCCTTCCGTTTGTGATCAGTGTTCAATCAGCACGGCACGTTGTTATTCAGTTAACTAAACTAATAACGAGGGTTAGGATTAGAACTCAACTCACGAATAAACCTAGTGCTTTTCTAAGGATAACCTCTGAGGTATAGTTACATTTCAATTATACAACCACGTGACATACTTTTCACTACTCAACGAGAACTCTAAGAGCTTAGAGACAAGTAGGTCTGTGTAATTGGCTCATCCAACCAAATCCAAACAATTCCAATCATACCTTTAATATCAACATAATTACCTTTTTCCTAGCCTAACCTAATATCTCGGATAACATTTCTCTGATCTGCATACTCCGGACATCCTCCCACTTTATTTACTTTTCCGCAATTAGGACCTTTAGCTTAAACCAACTACTATCCTTTATCTAGGTAATTTAAATAAAAGATAATTATCCACTTGATCTTCAATTCGTTAAACCATTCAAAAACACGACCCTAGGTTAACTTACACCTTCTACATTAGAAAGTTAAAAGTAAATTTAGGCCCCGTACAATATAAGTAAAATAAACCACTGTCTGCTACCTTGATCAACTGAATCAGACGACTTGCGGCCTAACGACACCGTATAAATAAAACCGTCCGTTTCGGCCATATCAATTATTGTAAGATTTGTTTGATTAGGGGTTTGCATTTTGAAATGTTTAGAAAACACTTATAATATAAACTAGCAAAATTGATATGATTAAGTAACTATCAATATAATAAAAGCATGCACACTTGACTATTCCACTTGAAGCATTCAGATTATTCTTTTGTCTACTTAAGATCAAATTGTATTCATATTATGTGTTCTAGTATCCCTACTAGATGTTTTAATGATCAAATAAACACTTGAAAATTCCCATAAGCTTATATCAATAAGATATAGTTGAATTATGAGAATGCTATTAATACTTAACTTGAATTAAAGTCCTTGAAAACCCTTTGATAATCAAAATCCCTTAAGAAAACCAAACTCCACTATTTTGACTAAGGACCAATTGAAAACTAATCCAAACTAAGAACCCAATCCCTTGAATCCCCAGTTTGATTGTCTAGATCACCTAAGTGTTGAAGTACAAGTTGCTTCACTAATCAAATCCCTAAGAAAAGCTAGACAATTCATATAATCAAATTAAAGCCCAAAACAAAGATACCAAAGGATCTTTAGCTAATTCGAACAACAAGACTCAATCATCAACTCATATATTCATCCAAACACAATCATAAACATAAATTTAGAAGAATACTTAGCAAACAAGCTTCATAATTAAGTGTACATAAATGATCTAGACAAGCATGGCTAGAACAATCACAATACTAGTAATAAAAGTAGATTCAAACATTATTATGAATTATTAAAGATAAAATTGTACCAAACTATGAAATTACAACTTTGAGTTAGATGAAGAAGATGAAGAACAAAGCCCTAGATCTTGAGATAATCCCAAATCCAAGATGTAGATGATGAAATTTGATGAAAACTTAATGAAAAACCTAATTATTGAGCCGCAAACCCTAATTAACCTCAGCCTCTAACTACTTGATTCTAATTATGAGAAAAACCCACATCTCTTTATATTTATACTTCACTTAAAATCCTGCCTAGATTTCCCAATGGAACGTCGTTCTTGATTAAGGAACGTCGTTCTTGTGCCCGATCAAATGGAATGTCGTTTCATAATTAAGAATGTCGTTCCCAATTTAGCCTCTAAATTCACAAATTTTTTGTTTCGATTTTCTTCACTTCCTTTGCAATGGAACGTCGTTCTTAGGTTTAGAACGCCCTTTTCTCTAGGTGGAACATCATTCATTGATTTTGAACGTTGTTCTGGTTAGTGGAACACCGTTCCCTTGTTATGGAACGTCGTTCTTGGGCAATTTTCAGCACTTTGCAGTTTTCTTGATCTTTTTCACACTTATTGGTCAATTTTCCACCAATTTCATACTTTGAACTGCAGCCATGCCTAGAATGCGACTTTACACAATTTCATCACTTTAGAATGCATCAAGATCAAAACCTGGGTGAAACGAGGGAGATACTCTGTTAAGAAACATAGTGAAAATGCGCAATATCAAACCTCCTACATTTGAACCTTGCTTGTCCTCAAGCAAGCATAAAAATAGACAAGACTTGGAAAAATGCCTCTCGCAAATAGTAGCATGCTAATGATTAAAACCCAAAGTGCAATAATTGGGCAATAACGAATACCTCTATGAATATGCACTTTGAAGGCTCAAATGATCTCCCAAGACTTATGCTTGCCAAGGATCATGCATTAACCTCTTCTTCTTCTTTCAAACACTATCAAAAGCTCAAACTTAATGTGTTCCACCAAGCTTCATCTCTACCATGGGTAATGGTGGGGTGGAAATCCTTGACCTTGTCTTCAATCTAAACCTCAATAGATACACCACTCCTCCAAATCAAGCTCCATTTCTTCAATCACCCTTTATTCAAGCCTAACTAACATCTCCATCCTAAAAAATGGATCAAATAAACCAAATTTTTCTCCCTAGAAAGGCTTTAATTACAAATATCCACAAGATTTCACAATCAAGTTGAAATAGATCAATAATTGACATTTTAGTTTCGATTTCGGTGGTTAGGGTTTTGGTTTGTGATGATGCTCTCAATAGGAATGACTCAAAAATCTAACTTGCTAATCACTCCCCGGCAGCGCCGCCAAAAAGTTTGATGTTGCTTGCATAAACATGATTTCTTTTAGATTTATAATTGAATTAAAGGTGGACTCGACTATGTGACAAGATCTCGAGAAAGAATGACTCAGTAGTTGCTAGTTTAATTGATGAAAACTTAATCATCCTAAGATTAGTTTGATTGGGGGTTTGTATTTTAAAAAGTTTAGATAACACTTGTAATATAAACTAGCATTATTGAAATGATTAAGATACTATCAATATACTAAAAGCATGCACACTTGACCATTCCACTTGAAGCATTCGGACTATTCTTTTGACTACTTAAGATCGAATTATGTTCAAATTATGTGTTCTAGTATCCCTACTAGATGTTCTAATGATCAAATCAACACTTGCAAATTCCAATAAGCTTATATCAATAAGATCTAGTCGAATTATGAGAATGCTATTAGTACTTAACCTGGATTAAAGTCCCCTAAAACCTTTTGGTAATCAGAATCCCTTAAGAAAACTAAACTCCACTATTTTGATTAAGGAAAAATTGAAAATCAATCCAAACTCCACTATTTTGACTAAGGACCAATTGAAAACCAATCTAAATGAAGAACCCAATCCCTTAAATCCCTAATTTGATTGTCTAGATCACCTAAATGTTGAAATACAAGTTGTTTCACTAATCAAATCCCTTAAAAAATCTAGAAAACTCATATAATCAAAGTAAAGCCCAAAACAAAGATACCAAACGATCTTTGGCTACTTTTAACAACAAGACTCAATCATCAACTCATAAATTCATCCTACCACAATCATAAACATGAATTTAGAACAATCCTTAGCTTACAAGCTTCATAATCAAGTGTATATAAAGGATCTAGCCAAGCATGGCTAGAACAATCACAAAACTAATAATAAAAATAGATTCAAACATTATTATGCAATATTAAAGATAAATTTGTACCAAACTATGAAATTACAACTTTGAGCTAGTTGAAGAAGATGCAAAAGATGATGATGATGATGAAGAAAAAAGCCCTAGATCTTTAGCTAATCCCAAATCCAAGATGTAGATGATGAAATTTGACGAAAACTTAATGAAAACCCTAATTATTGAGCTGCAAACCCTAATTAACCTTAGCCTCTAACTATTTGATTCTAATTATGAAAATAACCCATATCTATTTCTATTTATACACCACTTAAAGTTCTGCCCAGATTTCTCAGCGAAACGTCGTTCCTATTTTAGTAACATCGTTCTGGTGCCCGATCAAATGGAACGTCGTTCCATAATTAGGAACGTTGTTCCCAATTCAGCCTCTAAATGCACAAATTTTCCGTTTCCATTTTATTCATTTCCTTTGCAATGGGACGCCGTTCTTAGTTTTGGAACGCCCTTTTCTCTAGATGGAACGTCGTTCCTTGATTTGGAACATCGTTCTGGTTAGTTGAATGTCGTTCCTGAAATGTCCCGTTCTTATTGATTAAAAACGTCCCATATTAATTGATTTCGTTGCGAGGTTTTGACCTCTATATGAGACGTTTTTCAAAGACTGCATTCATTTTTAAAACAAACCATAATCTTTATTTCATAAATAAAGGTTTAAAAAGCTTTACGTAGATTATCAAATAATGATAATCTAAAATATCCTGTTTACACACGACCATTACATAATGGTTTACAATACAAATATGTTACATCGAAATCAGTTTCTTGAATGCAGTTTTTACACAATATCATACAAACATGGACTCCAAATCTTGTCCTTATTTTAGTATGCAACAGCGGAAGCTCTTAATATTCACCTGAGAATAAACATGCTTTAAACGTCAACAAAAATGTTGGTGAGTTATAGGTTTAACCTATATATATCAAATCGTAACAATAGACCACAAGATTTCATATTTCAATACACATCCCATACATAGAGATAAAAATCATTCATATGGTGAACACCTGGTAACCGACAATAACAAGATGCATATATAAGAATATCCCCATCATTCCGGGACACCCTTCGGATATGATATAAATTTCGAAGTACTAAAGCATCCGGTACTTTGGATGGGGTTTGTTAGGCCCAATAGATCTATCTTTAGGATTCGCGTCAATTAGGGTGTCTGTTCCCTAATTCTTAGATTACCAGACTTAATAAAAAGGGGCATATTCGATTTCGATAATTCAACCATAGAATGTAGTTTCACGTACTTGTGTCTATTTTGTAAATCATTTATAAAACCTGCATGTATTCTCATCCCAAAAATATTAGATTTTAAAAGTGGGACTATAACTCACTTTCACAGATTTTTACTTCGTCGGGAAGTAAGACTTGGCCACTGTTGATTCACGAACCTATAACAATATATAGATATATATTAAAGTATGTTCAAAATATATTTACAACACTTTTAATATATTTTGATGTTTTAAGTTTATTAAGTCAGCTGTCCTCGTTAGTAACCTATAACTAGTTGTCCACAGTTAGATGTACAGAAATAAATCGATAAATATTATCTTGAATCAATCCACGACCCAGTGTATACGTATCTCAGTATTGATCACAACTCAAACTATATATATTTTGGAATCAACCTCAACCCTGTATAGCTAACTCCAACATTCACATATAGAGTGTCTATGGTTGTTCCGAAATATATATAGATGTGTCGACATGATAGGTCGAAACATTGTATACGTGTCTATGGTATCTCAAGATTACACAATATACAATACAAGTTGATTAAGTTATGGTTGGAATAGATTTGTTACGAATTTTCACGTAGCTAAAATGAGAAAAATTATCCAATCTTGTTTTACCCATAACTTCTTCATTTTAAATCCGTTTTGAGTGAATCAAATTGCTATGGTTTCATATTGAACTCTATTTTATGAATCTAAACAGAAAAAGTATAGGTTTATAGTCGGAAAAATAAGTTACAAGTCGTTTTTGTAAAGGTAGTCATTTCAGTCGAAAGAACGACGTCTAGATGACCATTTTAGAAAACATACTTTCACTTTGAGTTTAACCATAATTTTTGGATATAGTTTCATGTTCATAATAAAAATCATTTTCTCAGAATAACAACTTTTAAATCAAAGTTTATCATAGTTTTTAATTAACTAACCCAAAACAGCCCGCGGTGTTACTACGACGGCGTAATTCCGGTTTTACTGTGTTTTTCGTGTTTCCAGGTTTTAAATCATTAAGTTAGCATATCATATAGATATAGAACATGTGTTTAGTTGATTTTAAAAGTCAAGTTAGAAGGA
This sequence comes from Rutidosis leptorrhynchoides, assembly GCF_046630445.1. Classification (NCBI taxonomy): domain Eukaryota; kingdom Viridiplantae; phylum Streptophyta; class Magnoliopsida; order Asterales; family Asteraceae; genus Rutidosis; species Rutidosis leptorrhynchoides. The sequence goes on along the minus strand of NC_092333.1, from coordinate 271,085,734 downwards.
TTAACTTTTGTTTGCGAACAAGTTTAGAATTAACTAAACTATGTTCTAGTGATTACAAGTTTAAACCTTCGAATAAGATAGCTTTATATGTATGAATCGAATGATGTTATGAACATCATTACTACCTTAATTTCCTTGGATAAACCTACTGGAAAATAGAAAAATGGATCTAGCTTCAATGGATCCTTGGATGGCTCGAAGTTCTTGAAGCAGAATCATGACACGAAAACAAGTTCAAGTAAGATCATCACTTGAAATAAGATTGTTATAGTTATAGAAATTGAACCAAAGTTTGAATATGATTATTACCTTGTATTAGAATGATAACCTACTGTAAGAAACAAAGATTTCTTGAGGTTGGATGATCACCTTACAAGATTGGAAGTGAGCTAGCAAACTTGAAAGTATTCTTGATTTTATGAAACTAGAACTTTTGGAATTTATGAAGAACACTTAGAACTTGAAGATAGAACTTGAGAGAGATCAATTAGATGAAGAAAATTGAAGAATGAAAGTGTTTGTAGGTGTTTTTGGTCGTTGGTGTATGGATTAGATATAAAGGATATGTAATTTTGTTTTCATGTAAATAAGTCATGAATGATTACTCATATTTTTGTAATTTTATGAGATATTTCATGCTAGTTGCCAAATGATGGTTCCCACATGTGTTAGGTGACTCACATGGGCTGCTAAGAGCTGATCATTGGAGTGTATATACCAATAGTACATACATCTAAAAGCTGTGTATTGTACGAGTACGAATACGGGTGCATACGAGTAGAATTGTTGATGAAACTGAACGAGGATGTAATTGTAAGCATTTTTGTTAAGTAGAAGTATTTTGATAAGTGTATTGAAGTCTTTCAAAAGTGTATAAATACATATTAAAACACTACATGTATATACATTTTAACTGAGTCGTTAAGTCATCGTTAGTCGTTACATGTAAGTGTTGTTTTGAAACCTTTAGGTTAACGATCTTGTTAAATGTTGTTAACCCAATGTTTATAATATCAAATGAGATTTTAAATTATTATATTATCATGTATAAATATCTCTTAATATGATATATATACATTAAATGTCTTTACAACGATAATCGTTACATATATGTCTCGTTTAAAAATCATTAAGTTAGTAGTCTTGTTTTTACATATGTAGTTCATTGTTAATATACTTTATGATATGTTTTCTTATCATAGTATCATGTTAACTATATATATATCCATATATATGTCATCATATAGTTTTTACAAGTTTTAACGTTCGTGAATCACCGATCAACTTGGGTGGTCAATTGTCTATATGAAACATATTTCAATTAATCAAGTCTTAACAAGTTTGATTGCTTAACATGTTGGAAACATTTAATCATCTAAATATCAATCTCAATTAATATATATAAACATGGAAAAGTTCGGGTCACTACAGTACCTACCCGTTAAATAAATTTCGTCCCGAAATTTTAAGCTGTTGAAGGTGTTGACGAATCTTCTGGAAATAGATGCGGGTATTTCTTCTTCATTTGATCTTCACGCTCCCAGGTGAACTCGGGTCCTCTACGAGCATTCCATCGAACCTTAACAATTGGTATCTTGTTTTGCTTAAGTCTTTTAACCTCACGATCCATTATTTCGACGGGTTCTTCGATGAATTGAAGTTTTTCGTTGATTTGGATTTCATCTAACGGAATAGTGAGATCTTCTTTAGCAAAACATTTCTTTAAATTCGAGACGTGGAAAGTGTTATGTACAGCTGCGAGTTGTTGAGGTAACTCAAGTCGGTAAGCTACTGGTCCGACACGATCAATAATCTTGAATGGTCCAATATACCTTGGATTTAATTTTCCTCGTTTACCAAATCGAACAACGCATTTCCAAGGTGAAACTTTAAGCATGACCATCTCTCCAATTTCAAATTCTATATCTTTTCTTTTAATGTCAGCGTAGCTCTTTTGTCGACTTTGGGCGGTTTTCAACCGTTGTTGAATTTGGATGATCTTCTCGGTAGTTTCTTGTATAATCTCCGGACCCGTAATCTGTCTATCCCCCACTTCACTCCAACAAATCGGAGACCTGCACTTTCTACCATAAAGTGCTTCAAACGGCGCCATCTCAATGCTTGAATGGTAGCTGTTGTTGTAGGAAAATTCTGCTAACGGTAGATGTCGATCCCAACTGTTTCCGAAATCAATAACACATGCTCGTAGAATGTCTTCAAGCGTTTGTATCGTCCTTTCACTCTGCCCATCAGTTTGTGGATGATAGGCAGTACTCATGTCTAGACGAGTTCCTAATGCTTGCTGTAATGTATGCCAGAATCTTGAAATAAATCTACCATCCCTATCAGAGATAATAGAGATTGGTATTCCATGTCTGGAGACGACTTCCTTCAAATACAGTCGTGCTAACTTCTCCATCTTGTCATCTTCTCTTATTGGCAGGAAGTGTGCTGACTTGGTGAGACGATCAACTATTACCCAAATAGTATCATAACCACTTGCAGTCCTTGGCAATTTAGTAATGAAATCCATGGTAATGTTTTCCCATTTCCATTCTGGGATTTCGGGTTGTTGAAGTAGACCTGATGGTTTCTGATGCTCAGCTTTGACCTTAGAACACGTCAAACATTCTCCTACGTATTTAGCAACATCGGCTTTCATACCCGGCCACCAAAAATGTTTCTTGAGATCCTTGTACATCTTCCCCGTTCCAGGATGTATTGAGTATCTGGTTTTATGAGCTTCTCTAAGTACCATTTCTCTCATATCTCCAAATTTTGGTACCCAAATCCTTTCAGCCCTATACCGGGTTCCATCCTCTCGAATATTAAGATGCTTCTCCGATCCTTTGGGTATTTCATCCTTTAAATTTCCCTCTTTTAAAACTCCTTGTTGCGCCTCCTTTATTTGAGTAGTAAGGTTATTATGAATCATTATATTCATAGATTTTACTCGAATGGGTTCTCTGTCCTTCCTGCTCAAGGCATCGGCTACCACATTTGCCTTCCCCGGGTGGTAACGAATCTCAAAGTCATAATCATTCAATAATTCAATCCACCTACGCTGCCTCATATTCAGTTGTTTCTGATTAAATATGTGTTGAAGACTTTTGTGGTCGGTATATATAATACTTTTGACCCCATATAAGTAGTGCCTCCAAGTCTTTAATGCAAAAACAACCGCGCCTAATTCCAAATCATGCGTCGTATAATTTTGTTCGTGAATCTTCAATTGTCTAGACGCATAAGCAATCACCTTCGTTCGTTGCATTAATACACAACCGAGACCTTGCTTTGATGCGTCACAATAAATCACAAAATCATCATTCCCTTCAGGCAATGACAATATAGGTGCCGTAGTTAGCTTTTTCTTCAATAACTGAAACGCTTTCTCTTGTTCATCATTCCATTCAAATTTCTTCCCTTTATGCGTTAATACAGTCAAGGGTTTTGCTATTCTGGAAAAGTCTTGGATGAACCTTCTGTAGTAACCAGCTAGTCCTAAAAAATGGCGTATGTGTTTCGGAGTTTTCGGGGTTTCCCACTTTTCAACAGTTTCTATCTTTGCCGGATCCACCTTAATACCTTCTTTGTTTACTATGTGACCGAGGAATTGAACTTCTTCCAACCAAAATGCACACTTTGAAAACTTAGCGTACAATTCTTCCTTCCTCAATACTTCTAACACCTTTCTCAAATGTTCACCGTGTTCTTGGTCATTCTTTGAGTAAATAAGTATGTCATCAATGAAAACAATGACAAACTTGTCAAGGTATGGTCCACACACTCGGTTCATAAGGTCCATGAACACAGCTGGTGCATTAGTTAAACCAAACGGCATGACCATAAACTCGTAATGACCATAACGTGTTCTGAAAGCAGTCTTTGGAATATCATCTTCTTTCACCCGCATTTGATGATACCCGGAACGTAAGTCAATCTTTGAATAAACAGACGAGCCTTGAAGTTGATCAAATAAATCGTCGATTCTCGGTAGTGGGTAGCGGTTCTTGATGGTAAGTTTGTTCAACTCTAGGTAGTCGATACACAACCTGAATGTACCATCTTTCTTCTTGACAAACAAAACAGGAGCTCCCCACGGTGATGTGCTTGGTCGAATGAAACCACGCTCTAAAAGTTCTTGTAATTGGCTTTGCAGTTCTTTCATCTCGCTGGGTGCGAGTCTGTAAGGAGCACGAGCTATTGGTGCAGCTCCTGGTACAAGATCTATTTGAAATTCAACGGATCGATGTGGGGGTAATCCCGGTAATTCTTTCGGAAATACATCGGGAAATTCTTTTGCAATGGGAACATCATTGATGCTCTTTTCTTCAGTTTGTACTTTCTCGACGTGTGCTAGAACAGCATAGCAACCTTTTCTTATTAGTTTTTGTGCCTTCAAATTACTAATAAGATGTAGCTTCGTGTTGCCCTTTTCTCCGTACACCATTAAGGGTTTTCCTTTTTCTCGTATAATGCGAATTGCATTTTTGTAACAGACGATCTCTGCTTTCACTTCTTTCAACCAGTCCATACCGATTATCACATCAAAACTCCCTAACTCTACTGGTATCAAATCAATCTTAAATGTTTCGCTAACCAGTTTAATTTCTCGATTCCGACATATATTATCTGCTGAAATTAATTTACCATTTGCTAATTCGAGTAAAAATTTACTATCCAAAGGCGTCAATGGACAACTTAATTTAGCACAAAAATCTCTACTCATATAGCTTCTATCCGCACCCGAATCAAATAAAACGTAAGCAGATTTATTGTCAATAAGAAACGTACCCGTAACAAGCTCCGGGTCTTCCTGTGCCTCTGCCACATTAATATTGAAAACTCTTCCGCGGCCTTGTCCATTCGTGTTCTCCTGGTTCGGGCAATTTCTAATAATGTGGCCCGGTTTTCCACATTTATAACAAACTACATTGGCATAACTTGCTCCGACACTACTTGCTCCGCCATTACTCATTCCGACACCATTTGTTCCTTTCGTTCTGTTAACCCCTGGTCCGTAGACATCACACTTCACCGCGCTATGACCATTTCTTTTACACTTGTTGCAAAATTTGGTGCAGAACCCCGAGTGATACTTTTCACACCTTTGGCATAGCTGCTTCTGATTGTTGTTGTTGTTGTTGCGGTTATTATTGTTGTTGGGATGATTGTTGTAGTTGCTGTTGTTGTTGTTGTTGTTGGGCCGTTTGTTGTAGTTGCGATTGATGTTGCGATTGTTGGGATAATTGTTGCGATTATTGTTGTAATTGCTGTTGTTGTTGTATTGGTGATTCTTATCACCGTTTTCCTCTCACTTTCTTTTGACTTGCTTCACATTGGCCTCTTCAGCAGTCTGTTCTTTAATTCTTTCTTCAATTTGGTTCACTAGTTTGTGAGCCATTCTACATGCCTGTTGTATGGAGGCGGGCTCGTGTGAACTTATATCTTCTTGGATTCTTTCTGGTAATCCTTTCACAAACGCGTCGATCTTCTCTTCCTCATCTTCGAATGCTCCCGGACACAATAGGCACAATTCTGTGAATCGTCTTTCGTACGTGGTAATATCAAATCCTTGGGTTCGTAACCCTCTAAGTTCTGTCTTGAGCTTATTGACCTCGGTTCTGGGACGGTATTTCTCGTTCATCAAGGGCTTGAATGCTGACCACGGTAGTGCGTACGCATCGTCTTGTCCCACTTGCTCTAGATAGGTATTCCACCATGTTAACGCAGAACCTGTGAAGGTATGCGTAGCGTACTTCACTTTGTCCTCTTCAGTACACTTACTTATGGCAAACACCGATTCGACCTTCTCGGTCCACCGTTTCAATCCGATCAGTCCTTCGGTTCCATCAAATTCCAAAGGTTTGCAGGCAGTGAATTCTTTGTAGGTGCATCCTACACGATTTCCTGTACTGCTAGATCCAAGGTTATTGTTGGTATGTAGCGCAGCCTGTACTGCGGCTATGTTTGAAGCTAGAAAAGTACGGAATTCCTCTTAATTCATATTCACGGTGTGTCGAGTAGTCGGTGCCATTTCCTTCAAAATAGTTAAATGGAACAAGTTAATCATACAGAATATTAAGAGTAGTTAATAGTATTTCGTAGCATAATATGAACTCATTTATAAAAGCTTTTTCTTCATATTAGCGTTTTATAAGTTTAAATTCGGGTAGTACCTACCCGTTAAGTTCATACTTAGTAGCTAATATACAATTCAACTACTACAATTCTATATGAAAAACTGATTATAATAATATTTCGCGTTCAAACTTTTATACAATATTTTACAAACTTACAATACCGCTTATTTTACATAAAGCATGAAATATAGCACACAATAACTTTGATACAAGATAGTTGTGAAGACAATTCTAGCTAGTACACAAGTCGTTCAGCAAAGGCAATAAAGACACGTAATTCATACGTCCAAAAACAAGTCATGCATTCTGGTTTTACTAGGACTACTTCCCATCCTTGGTCTTGTGCAACATAACCGTTATGGCCGTTGATAAGACAGCGTGTTGTAACGTCATCAAAGGGACGAGGGTTACGTAATGTCCAACAGTCCCGTAATAATCTAAAAACCTCATTTCTTACCCCAATTACCGACTCCGTCACTTGTGGAAACGTTTTGTTTAATAGTTGTAGCCCGATGTTCTTGTTCTCACTTTGGTGAGAAGTGAACATTACTAATCCGTAAGCATAACATGCTTCTTTATGTTGCATGTTAGCCGCTTTTTCTAAATCACGAAGTCCAATATTCGGATAGATTGAGTCAAAATAATTTCTTAACCCGTTGCGTAAAATAGCATTTGGGTTCCCCACAATATATGCGTCAAAATAAACACATCGTAACTTATGGGTTTCCCAATGTGATATCCCCCATCTTTCAAACGAAAGTCTCTTATAAACCAAAACATTCTTGGAACGTTCTTCGAATGTCTTACAAACTGATCTCGCCTTAAATAGTTGTGCCGAAGAATTCTGGCCGACTCTAGACAAGATTTCATCAATCATGTCTCCGGGTAGGTCTCTTAAAATATTGGGTTGTCTATCCATTTTGTGTTTTTAAACTGTAAAATAGACAAGAGTTAGATTCATAAAAAAATACTTATTAATACAAGCAATTTTTACATATATCATAAAGCATAAGAACACTATATTACATATATTACACCACACGAATACAACTATCTTATTCCGACTCGCTCGTTTCTTCTTCTTCGGTTTTGGTTCGTTTTGCCAAGTTTCTAGGGATATATGATGTTCCCCTAATACGAGCCGTCGTTGTCCACATTGGTTTAGAAAAACCTGGTGGTTTAGAGGTTCCCGGGTCATTGTTACAACTTAAGGACTTCGGGGGTTGACGATATATATAAAGTTCATCGGGGTTGGAATTAGATTTCTCTATTTTTATGCCCTTTCCCTTATTATTTTCTTTTGCCTTTTTAAATTCAGTTGGGGTAATTTCTATAACGTCATCGGAATTCTCGTCGGAATCCGATTCATCGGAGAATTGGTAATCCTCCCAATATTTTGCTTCCTTGGCGGAAACACCATTAACCATAATTAACTTTGGTCGGTTGGTTGAGGATTTTCTTTTACTTAACCGTTTTATTATTTCCCCCACCGGTTCTATTTCTTCATCCGGTTCCGATTCTTCTTCCGGTTCCGATTCTTCTTCCGGTTCCGACTCTTCTTCCGGTTCCTCTTCGGGAACTTGTGAATCAGTCCACAAATCATTCCAATTTACATTTGACTCTTCATTATTATTAAGTGAGTCAATGGGACTTGTTCTAGAGGTAGACATCTATCACATAATATCAAACACGTTAAGAGATTAATATATCACATAATATTCATATGTTAAAAATATATAGTTTCCAACAAAAATGTTAAGCAATCATTTTTAAAGAAAACACGGTCGAAGTCCAGACTCACTAATGCATCCTAACAAACTCGATAAGACACACTAATGCAAATTTTCTGGTTCTCTAAAACCAACGCTCGGATACCAACTGAAATGTCCCGTTCTTATTGATTAAAAACGTTCCATATTAATTGATTTCGTTGCGAGGTTTTGACCTCTATATGAGACGTTTTTCAAAGACTGCATTCATTTTTAAAACAAACCATAACCTTTATTTCATAAATAAAGGTTTAAAAAGCTTTACGTAGATTATCAAATAATGATAATCTAAAATATCCTGTTTACACACGACCATTACATAATGGTTTACAATACAAATATGTTACATCGAAATCAGTTTCTTGAATGCAGTTTTTACACAATATCATACAAACATGGACTCCAAATCTTGTCCTTATTTTAGTATGCAACAGCGGAAGCTCTTAATATTCACCTGAGAATAAACATGCTTTAAACGTCAACAAAAATGTTGGTGAGTTATAGGTTTAACCTATATATATCAAATCGTAACAATAGACCACAAGATTTCATATTTCAATACACATCCCATACATAGAGATAAAAATCATTCATATGGTGAACACCTGGTAACCGACAATAACAAGATGCATATATAAGAATATCCCCATCATTCCGGGACACCCTTCGGATATGATATAAATTTCGAAGTACTAAAGCATCCGGTACTTTGGATGGGGTTTGTTAGGCCCAATAGATCTATCTTTAGGATTCGCGTCAATTAGGGTGTCTGTTCCCTAATTCTTAGATTACCAGACTTAATAAAAAGGGGCATATTCGATTTCGATAATTCAACCATAGAATGTAGTTTCACGTACTTGTGTCTATTTTGTAAATCATTTATAAAACCTGCATGTATTCTCATCCCAAAAATATTAGATTTTAAAAGTGGGACTATAACTCACTTTCACAGATTTTTACTTCGTCGGGAAGTAAGACTTGGCCACTGTTGATTCACGAACCTATAACAATATATACATATATATTAAAGTATGTTCAAAATATATTTACAACACTTTTAATATATTTTGATGTTTTAAGTTTATTAAGTCAGCTGTCCTCGTTAGTAACCTATAACTAGTTGTCCACAGTTAGATGTACAGAAATAAATCGATAAATATTATCTTGAATCAATCCACGACCCAGTGTATACGTATCTCAGTATTGATCACAACTCAAACTATATATATTTTGGAATCAACCTCAACCCTGTATAGCTAACTCCAACATTCACATATAGAGTGTCTATGGTTGTTCCGAAATATATATAGATGTGTCGACATGATAGGTCGAAACATTGTATACGTGTCTATGGTATCTCAAGATTACACAATATACAATACAAGTTGATTAAGTTATGGTTGGAATAGATTTGTTACCAATTTTCACATAGCTAAAATGAGAAAAATTATCCAATCTTGTTTTACCCATAACTTCTTCATTTTAAATCCGTTTTGAGTGAATCAAATTGCTATGGTTTCATATTGAACTCTATTTTATGAATCTAAACAGAAAAAGTATAGGTTTATAGTCGGAAAAATAAGTTACAAGTCGTTTTTGTAAAGGTAGTCATTTCAGTCGAAAGAACGACGTCTAGATGACCATTTTAGAAAACATACTTTCACTCTGAGTTTAACCATAATTTTTGGATATAGTTTCATGTTCATAATAAAAATCATTTTCTCAGAATAACAACTTTTAAATCAAAGTTTATCATAGTTTTTAATTAACTAACCCAAAACAGCCCGCGGTGTTACTACGACGGCGTAAATCCGGTTTTACGGTGTTTTTCGTGTTTCCAGGTTTTAAATCATTAAGTTAGCATATCATATAGATATAGAACATTTGTTTAGTTGATTTTAAAAGTCAAGTTAGAAGGATTAACTTTTGTTTGCGAACAAGTTTAGAATTAACTAAACTATGTTCTAGTGATTACAAGTTTAAACCTTCGAATAAGATAGCTTTATATGTATGAATCGAATGATGTTATGAACATCATTACTACCTTAATTTCCTTGGATAAACCTACTGGAAAAGAGAAAAATGGATCTAGCTTCAATGGATCCTTGGATGGCTCGAAGTTCTTGAAGCAGAATCATGACACGAAAACAAGTTCAAGTAAGATCATCACTTGAAATAAGATTGTTATAGTTATAGAAATTGAACCAAAGTTTGAATATGATTATTACCTTGTATTAGAATGATAACCTACTGTAAGAAAAAAAGATTTCTTGAGGTTGGATGATCACCTTACAAGATTGGAAGTGAGCTAGCAAACTTGAAAGTATTCTTGATTTTATGAAACTAGAACTTTTGGAATTTATGAAGAACACTTAGAACTTGAAGATAGAACTTGAGAGAGATCAATTAGATGAAGAAAATTGAAGAATGAAAGTGTTTGTAGGTGTTTTTGGTCGTTGGTGTATGGATTAGATATAAAGGATATGTAATTTTGTTTTCATGTAAATAAGTCATGAATGATTACTCATATTTTTGTAATTTTATGAGATATTTCATGCTAGTTGCCAAATGATGGTTCCCACATATGTTAGGTGACTCACATGGGCTGCTAAGAGCTTATCATTGGAGTGTATATACCAATAGTACATACATCTAAAAGCTGTGTATTGTACGAGTACGAATACGGGTGCATACGAGTAGAATTGTTGATGAAACTGAACGAGGATGTAATTGTAAGCATTTTTGTTAAGTAGAAGTATTTTGATAAGTGTATTGAAGTCTTTCAAAAGTTTATAAATACATATTAAAAAACCACATGTATATACATTTTAACTGAGTCGTTAAGTCATCGTTAGTCGTTACATGTAAGTGTTGTTTTGAAACCTTTAGGTTAACGATCTTTTTAAATGTTGTTAACCCAATGTTTATAATATCAAATGAGATTTTAAATTATTATATTATCATGTATGAATATCTCTTAATATGATATATATACATTAAATGTCTTTACAACGATAATCGTTACATATATGTCTCGTTTAAAAATCATTAAGTTAGTAGTCTTGTTTTTACATATGTAGTTCATTGTTAATATACTTTATGATATGTTTTCTTATCATAGTATCATGTTAACTATATATATATATCCATATATATGTCATCATATAGTTTTTACAAGTTTTAACGTTCGTGAATCACCGATCAACTTGGGTGGTCAATTGTCTATATGAAACATATTTCAATTAATCAAGTCTTAACAAGTTTGATTGCTTAACATGTTGGAAACATTTAATCATGTAAATATCAATCTCAATTAATATATATAAACATGGAAAAGTTCGGGTCACTACAGTTCCCTTGTTATGGAATGTCGTTCTTGGGCAATTTCCGGCACTTTGCAGTTTTCTTAATCTTTTTCACACTTATTGGTTAATTTTGCACCAATTTCATACTTAGAACTGCAGCCATGCCTAGAACTCGACTTTACCCAATTTCTTCACTTTTGAACGCATTGAAGATCAAAACCCTGGTGAAACGAGGGAGATATTGCGTTAAGAAACATAGTAAAAATGCGCAATATCAAACCCCCTACATTTTAACCTTGCTTGTCCTCCAGCAAGCATAAAAATAAACAAGACTTTGAGAAGTGCCTATACCTACTAATGATCAAAACTAAAGTGCAATAATTGGGCAATAAGGGATACCTCTATGAATATGCACTTTGAAGGCTCAATTGATCTCCAAAGACTTGTTCTCACCAAGGATCAAGCATTAACCACTTTTTCTTCTTTTAAACACTATCAAAATCTCCAACTCTATATGTTCTAACAAGCTTCATGTCTACAATACGCAATGGTGGGGTGGCAATCCTTGACCATGTCATCAAACTAAACCTCAATAGATACACCACTCCCCCAAATCAAGCTTCATTTCTTCAATCACCCTTTATTCAAGCCTAACTAACATCTCCATGCTCAAAAATTGATCAAACAAACTGAACTTTGCTCCCTAGAAAGGTTTTAAATACAAACCTTTCTAGGAGCATTCTTCAAATCATCATAAACACGAACTTCACCTTCATACCCCACTCTCCTCATCACAAGTCAAGGATTGCCCACAAGCTTCTTTTCGGTGTATGGAGCGCCAAGTTACATGAGTCATCCAAGAAAAAGGTTTAGTCTTAATGAAGACAAGACTTTTTAGAAAACTATTTTAGATTTTAGAATGGGAAAACAAGTCAAGTTGTGAAACAAGACAAGTTTTTCAAAAAATTTATGGTTTTAAAGCTTTGTGCATCCAAAGCCATCTCGATTTTGAGACAACCGCATGGATAGCTATTTCTCTGGTATATCACAAAAGTGAACTACCTCCTAGTATTGAAGGCGATGAGACAATAACTATCTTGGTCTCATAAGGTTATGTGCATACAAGCCACACCGGTGGTGGGATGACCGCACGGGTAGCTACTCCCCTCGTAAACATACTATTCGGTATCAATAGCGATGGGAAAGCAATTACCTTGGGTGTGAGTTTTTGGATGGGTCTATGGAAAATGATACTTGAAAGTCTTTACTTTCAAGCTTTGGTCTATTTGGTTCTCAACTTAACTTGGAAGACTTTACTTCTAACAATAGTAGGACTATGGAAGACTTGACTTCCAAAAACATGGAAGACTCGATTTTACCGAAAGTGTTTAAACACTTGGCTACTTCCTACATAACAAGCTTTTATGCTTATGTTTAGAAAGGGTAGGAACTAGGAACTACCCTTCCGTTAATTGACAGAACATGGCGCCATAGCTTTTGGCTATGGCATGTATTTTCTAAGCAACACTAGCACGAAGCCATTGCTCTTAAAGAGGAAAGCACATTGTGAAGCTCGGTGGCTCCTCTTCCATCGGTATGATACATTGGTATGAAACATCGTGAAGTTATGAAGCAACCAATGTCACTATGAAATTATGTGGATTAGGAAGTATCCTACACCAAGTAACGCGACATTCGGAAGACTTGACTTCCTTTAGTGGATGGACTTGAGTCATCCGGAAGTGTTAAAGCTTGAGGCTTTAAACACTTGAGTTTTTTGGAACACGCATGGAAGACTTTGCTTCCATGCAACAACCTTGATTTCCTTAAAAATTTACACTGTAAGCAGATGTTTCACTTGAAAGTGGGAGACTTTACTCCCACTTGTAAATTTCAAGAACAAAGGAAGACTTTACTTCCTTTACTTTGAAACACAGGGGATAGACTTTACTTTCCAAAAAATATAAGCTTTAACCATTTTAAATGTTAATGATATGTGATATTGTAATGGTAAAGACTTGTTCCAAAAATTTTTCAACATTGCAAGTTTTATCCTCTTAAGGTGTATGTGACAAACTTCATCAAAAAATTTCAAAATTTTCTGAAATTTAACTCTCCCCCTCCACATTTAGTTTAATGTAATGCCGTCATTGCATTGAACGATGAAAATTAGTAAAATTGAGGGACATTTTGGAATAGAATAGAGAAGAAAAACCGAGATTAGATCAATTGATCTTTGTTGTCGCTTTTCGGGAAAACTTAGTCACCAATAATTGCAAGTTGATGAGCTTGATGCCTTAACTTACTGCCAGGCTTGAATCAATCATCAAAAATATCCTGCCACTAAGAACCACATACAAGCAAAAAATACCACAAACATATCCTCAAGCAATCATAAAATTATTACAATCATAAGTGTGATATTGTGCGAGAGTAGCAATACAAGCCTACTGCCTCGCACCAAATCAATAATTCTTAGATTCCACACACACTTATCAAATTAATTTAAGTTACAAGCCAAGTCATAAGATTTTTTCATAAACCACGATGAATATTCATTACCATTTAACCATGATGTGTCGAGGTTCCTTCATCTTCCCAATGTATCATCGAGTTGCGTGAATTTTCCCTTAGGATATGCCATTCTTTGTACTACTTGACACCGAGTTGGGTCATTGGGATTTTCTCAAATCCATCTAAGTCAACCCTTAAAAACTTGGCAATGCGAGTTACAAAGTGACCACCAACACTTGGGAGCATAGATTTGTCTCCAATTTCATCAAAGAGGTAGCTTGTAACGAGGTGAGGAACATGAACATGCTTTTTCTTTTGAACTCTATGCACTAAACAAATGTTGAGAAATGTCATCTTATCCTTATCCTCCATGCGGTGTAAGATCGTGTTTGCAAAGAACCTTTGGATGCATCTAAGTTTAGGACTTGAAAGTGCATTAGGCACTTTGTTGGCGGGTGTGAACTCGGTTTTACTAATTTTGTGCTAAACTCTTTTTGGATCAAACTCATTCGGATTGAAAGTTTCGCATACAACCACGTAGATGAAAGTGACACTGGGTGAGGTATCCGTGTAGATATCTGAACACGCCATAAATTGTACCATGCTTAGTCCTCATTCTCCCCCTAACCTAAATGCGAGGTAGTCTTCTATCCATGGAGAATGGACTTTGAAGTTAACCCTCAAGGTTTTTAGAAATTCCAGAGTTAACAAAGGGTAGACATCCTCACGGATGTCAAGCAATGGTCCCCATGGGCACATGCTTTGGCGATAGTGTTTAACCTTAAACACATCTCGAATCTCACTAACCATTCCCGCTAATTCAAATGGAACCCAGTCAATGTACTTGGTCGGGCACACTGGCATGTGAATCCTATTAATCATTCTAGACCTTAGAGTCTCATTTCAAAGAATTTCTTGTAACCACACATGGACATTGGTTGATTTTGCTTTGTCTTTCCCTTTTTCTATTACCTAAAACATAAATGCAACAAACAAATGCAACCATGATTTCATAATATTTGCACACATCAAATTTCTCGCAATCAAACCATGCATGGGCCAACACGTCGCCCTACATTTAATCATGATCGAACATAAATCTTTCGCATAAGACTGATCATATGTTGAGTGCCATGTGGGAGTGTTTAAGAACATTATAGTGTTAATCTCCGGTCAATGGTTACCGTGGATAACCCTTATTGAGATGAAGATCTACGAAAGGGTGATTAATGACTTAGTTCACCATTAATGGCTTATCCATAATAATGGTCACTTGGGTGGTTTTGTAGGGTTACAGTTCATAATGAACATACCTGTTACCGTAAAGTGTTTTCTGGATGCAATCGTTAATCGAGTAATACAGAAAACGTTAATTATTATTCGATGACCAATGAGCTAGGTTTAGGGTTATATTTATAGATAAACCCTAACCCTAGATGTATCCTTAAACGATTCTAGATCCTTTCGTACCAATCCTATAAATATAGGTATTATAGTTAGGAATAAGATTTCAGTTATTTAAGGATAAGATATGCTTTGTTAGCCATCTTACTTATTCGCTAAGCAGGAGTTTACCAAATGCACGCAATAGACACAATGCGGGACATGACATACGTGCAACCGGCACGTGATACACACGATGCGCTTGGCATAGAGGTATGCGTATCATTAAGTCCCCCTAGTTTAATGTGATACACGTTTCTAAAAAGTGTATGATATTAAACTCCAAAGAATATAATAAATTGATCATTACCAAAAATTAGCAAAAAAATATATTGGAAATTATCAAAAATAATCAAAAGATCGCATGCCTGCAAACATTTTGTGACGACCCGAAAATTTCTGACCAAATTTAAACTTAATCTTTGTATGATTTCGACACGATAAGCAAAGTCTGTTAAACTAAGTCTCAAAATTTTTAAACTATTTTATGAACTCTTTTGACATTCAACAAGTTCCGACGATTCACGAACAATTATATATAAGTATAAATGTAAATATATTTATATAAATATAAATATAAGTGTATATATAATATTTTGAATAAATAAGATACACTTCAATTAATTAGAATATAAAATGTAAAATAATAAAAAGAATAATTATGAACAAGTTAAAAGAATATGTCTAAACATATACATGATATTATTATGAATCTATATGTACATATATGATTTCTATTAATAATTATTATTGTATTGTAATATATATATATAATATATAAATATGCAATATCCAATAATTGTCATCATAGGATATATAATATAATTACATAGTTAATAAAAAAATAATATCAAACTTACTTGCAAATATAAATATAATTGTTACATTATTATTACTTTTAATATTAATAGTAATATCAGTATTAATATCATCATTATATATAGTATAGATATAAAATTTGATATATATATTATTACTGATATTATTATCATCATTAATAATATTAACATTCGCAAGATTATGATTTTTTTATTAATATGATTAAATTATTATGTATAGGTATATGTATATATGAAATCAGATACATTAAAATACTAATACTATCGTTATCATTATTAATATCAGTATTATTATAAAAAATAGTAAAGTTTAGGATTTTTAAGATTTTTATTTTATTATTACCATTATCATTATTAACGGTTATCATTATTATAATTTTAGAACAATACAAATTATTATTGTTATCATTAATATTATTATTAATATCATTATTAACATTATTATTAAAATTTATTTATTATTAGTATTATTATTATTATTAATATACTTATTAATTAAAAATATTAATTATATATAATAGTACAATAACAACAGGTAACAGAAATCGAATTTTTATATATCTGTTTGATTTTTGTTCTATTCGTTTGTTTGAAACTGGATACCGTATGTCTGTAAATTCGATTCCAGTCCATATCACAGATCAATTACAATCCAATATTACTGTTAAATCATGTACTTAATTACACTAAATAATTCGCATACTTCTATATGAAATAAAAGGAAGAAATCCAAGAAACCCATTCGTAACACCTCCGTTCTTCATTTTTATAGCTAAAATTCGAATTAGAGTTTTATTTAAAAATCCTTAAATGCAGTTTCATTAGGAATCTTCTTCTCAAACTTCCTGTAAAGTTACAACCTTCAATTTCAAGTATTCAATTCGAATTTACGAGTCAAACTTTTAAAGTAAAAAGTCAAACGAGTGTTTTTGGATCAAATTCGAGCTACATGTTGCAATTATGGTTCAATTGATGATTTTCAAAGTTTATAGGAGTGTTTTGAAACATAACTTGTGTTATAACATTTGGCTATAACGTTCGAAAAAGCAAAAATCAAATATTTTTTCCTTCTTAGCGACGAACAGCGGGCTTATATATATATATATATATATATATATATATATATATATATATATATATATATATATATATATATATATATATATATATATATATATATATATATATATATATATATATATATATATATATATATATAAATTTTTTTGTGTATGTTTAACTAATTCAAGTACTCGCTCAGTGTTTCTGTTTCAATTACAAATCCTAAAACTCAATCAGTGTGTAATTGATTATGGATTGATCAGTGAATTTATTTGATTTTGATGTTGAGGAGAAAGAAAAGGGAAATTAAATGATACAAGTTATAGTTAAATGGGAAAGATATTAATCAGAAAAAACAGACATAGCTGAACGGTTAAGGGGTGTTGTGTATGAGCGGGAAGTCTCAGGTTCGAGTCCTGGCGGTGGCATTCTTTTTGAGCTTTTCTTCAAGGTTGTAACTCTTTATTTTTATTATTATTATTATTATTATTATTATTATTATTATTATTATTATTATTATTATTATTATTATTATTATTATTATTATTATTATTATTATTATTATTATTATTATTATTATTATTATCATTATTATTATTATTAACAATTATTGTTATTATTATTATGGTAACATAAACACTATGATTCATATTATTATCACTTTTGATTAAGTAACATTAGTAAATATTGTTAATGTTATTATTAGCATTGATATAAGTATTATTATGATTAGGATCATTACTAGTTATCGTTAGTAATATTATGATAATTGTTATTACCCCTAATATATTAGAAGTATCAATATCATTGATCACCTTAAGAGCATTATCATTATCGTCAATATTAGTATAAGTACTATAACTATTAATATTATTATTATTACTAATAAAAGTATTAACTATCAAATGTTATTATTATTATAACTATAGTTACAATTATAATTATTATTGTTATTATAGTTAAGTTAATTATTAGCATTACTATAATAAAGTAATTACATATTATTATTATCATAACTATAATTATTATCATTATTATTATTCATATTAAGATTATTATTATTTTTACTACTAATATTATTATAAGTATTATTATTAGAATTATCATTTAGGTTATTATTAGTATCATTATCAAAATTATTATTATTACAATATTAATAATGTATACCATCACTATTATAAGTATTATCATTACTATTAAATTTTTCATTTGAAACTACTATCAGTATTATAAGACTTAATAATAAAACTATCATTAGTATTACCATTAATAGAATTATTAAATATTATTTTCCTTAGTATTAATATGAGTATTATCATTATCATTATTTTTATCATTACAAATATTATCTTAGTATAATTATAATTACTAATTTCAACAAACGAATGATAATTATATAAAAGTATATTTAACTTAACTATATTAATATTTTCATGAATACATTTAATTAAATAATAAAATATATATAAGTTATTAATACAAAGATTTATCACTAATAATATATATATATATATATATATATATATATATATATATATATATATATATATATATATATAAATGTTCGATTACGATTATGTGTATTAATAAGTATACAAATGATATAGGTTCGTGAATCCGAGGCCAACCTTGCACTTGTTCAATGACGACATATGTATTTTACTACGAAATACAGTATTGTGAGTTTCATTTGCTCCCTTTTTAAATGCTTTTGCAATATATATTTTTGGGACTGAGAATACATGCACTGTTTTTATAAATGTTTGACGAAATAGACACAAGTAATTGAAACTACATTCTATGGTTGAATCATCGAAGCCGAATATGCCCCTTTTTCTTGGTAACCTAAGAATTAGTAAACCAGTCTACTAATTGACGCGAATCCTAAAGATAGATCTATTAGGCCTAACAAACTCCATCCGTTGTAGCGGATACTTTAGTACTTCGAAATATATATCATGTTCGATGGCTGTCCCGGAATGATGGGGATATTCTTATATGCATCTTGTTAATGTCGGTTACCAGGTGTTCAATCCATATGAATGATTTTTGCATGCATGCTATTTATGAGAAATGGAAATGAAATTCTTGTGGTCTATTAAAAAGATGGAAATGAATGATTATGATAAACTAATGAACTCACCAACCTTTTGGTTGATACTTTTAAGCATGTTTATTCTCAGGTATGAAAGAAATCTTCCGCTGTGCATTAGCTCATTTTAAGGATATTGCTTGGAGTCATTCATGGCATATTTCGAAAGACGTTGCATTCGAGTCATTAAGTTCATCAAGATTATTATTAAGTCAATTATAGTTAGATAGTGGATATTATGAAATGGTATGCATGCCTGTCAATTTTGGATGTAAAGAAAGTTTGTCTTTTAAAAACGAATGCAATGTTTGTAAAATGTATCATATAGAGGTCAAATACCTCACGATGTAATCAACTATTGTGAATCGTTTATAACGTATATGAACGGGTCCTTTCACATTTAATGCAGCCTTCTTGCTGCCAATCAAATGTCTGCTAATGATGACTCTGCATCGGTGGGAGTCAGTTAGTTATGACAGGCTGTCAAATCCTAACTGCAAGAGTTTTGCTATCGTACACAGATGATAAGTAAACTAATGGGTTTTTCTATCGTGCACCACATCTTTTCACTGTTACCCTTTAGGATTGCAACACGTGTATGGCCAGTTGTGCGCCTCACACGATTTTTTTCTTCTTTTTTTAGACCCTAACCGTTTATGCTATAAATAGGGCGACGATTTTAACACATTTGATTAAAAAAAAATAAAAAATTCACCTCTTTTCTTCTTTGCAAATCCGATCAAGTTCCGCCCAGTTTCTCGTTTCATAACCCAGGTCAGTACAATCTTCTATTTTCATCCCCCTTTTTTAAATTGTAAATATGTCGTCTTCATCTTCAACCACGTTTCAAGTCCATTCCATCTCTTCCACCCTAGACGATGAATTCGTTAAAGCTGTTATCGACTGGTATCCACCAATTGCTCAATACACCCCTACCCTTCTGCTCACAAACCAATGAGCCCATAAACCCCCAACCAACATGGTGGTAGTCTACGATCAAACCCTAGAAATTGGAAACACTCGCATCCCTCCGATTAACTTTTTCATGGAGGTTCTGTCATCGTATAACATTGGCCTAGGGCAATTACATCCCTATGGCGCTTCTCGTCTAACGTTTTTTTAAATGTTGTGTAGGGCAAACAACCAAGAACCGTCAATTAACGTCTTTAAAAACATTTTTCGTTGCCAAGTTAATGAGCACGATTGGTACAGTTTCACCGATCGAGCATCTTTTATGTCTGGTATGAAGAATGGCTTGAATACTTCCTGGAAATATTCTTTTTGTAATGTCGATAACAAATTCGTTCATCAACAATTCGCTAACATTCTCCAATGGCATTTTGTTGCTAACCCTGCTTTTAATTCCCCCCCCCCCCCAGACAATGACACCGCCGGAATAGGAACAGTTTCACCTCTGTTCTGGTAAGAAACTAAGCATTTGGGTTTACCCAAATGAAGTTCTTTACTTGGCCGAAATCTCTTCCTACTGGAAATATAGTGGATTCCATCCGGTCATATTACTTAACGGAAGGGGTAAAATTTTATCTTGAAATAATTATGCATTATTTTCTTTTCAATACAGAGTATGATAACCATTGTATGTCATTGCTTGCAGAGATGAATCTTTACCAGGTTATGGTTGAAGAATGTTTGAAAGGTTACTCTGTGAAAAAGGAAGTTGCTGATAAAGACGTGCCAGTTAACGTTGCAGAGGATTCGAATGCTTCGGCTGAGGAAGATGAACAGCCGCTTAAGCGTAGAAGCTCTGTGCGTTTAAACCCTCCAGTGAAGAAGAAGAAATCCAACGCCTTATCCTCTAAAGGTAGAACATTGTATTGCATACATTTTTCATTATATTATACCTTCATTGCTTGTTTGGAAACTAACACGCATGTTTTTGCATTGCCAGTTGTGAACCTTGATGAAGATGTGCCCCCAACAATGACTCTTGCTCTGCCTGTCATCAGTACGCCCATGCCCACATCTGCGCCCCCAGTAACGTCCGCGCCCCTCGAATCAACTGCCCGGATGCTCGTGATCTGTTCTAATCAAATTCCTTTGCCAACCAATCCTGCAACTCGTGCTACTATTGGTCCCTCGATTACTTCTGTCTCGGGTCCTAAATTGAACATCAACCCTTATGCACCCATTCGCATTGATAATTTGGAAGCAATTCTAAATGTTTCCAAGCGTGCTGCATCAGAATAGCACATATATATGCAAGGGTGTGCTCCTGCTGACATGAGGCATGAGCTAGAGAAGCTGATGTCGGACCAAAAGGCATGCTTTGATACGCAGCTATCGTTTCTCACATGGGCAAGGGATTGTGATCGTTTAAATAGCGAGCATTCTCAGAAGGTAGAGGAGCACCTTTTCGGGCAATTACAGAGGAGGTTGACAAACTTAGAGTCGAAGCTTAAAGTGGTCGATGAAACATTGAAAATAGTGGAGGCCACTGTTGAAAATTTAAAGAAGGAAAAGGTTGTGCTTCTTTCCGCACAAGCTGATCTGGTAGAGAAAAACAATTCGCTCAAGGATGAACTTGCTACTGCTAATTCCAACCTTGAGTTGTTATCCTTTAAAAAACAGGACATCTTTTCGCACCTTGACCGGGTGGCCACTGATCGTGATTCAGCGTTAAACAATTTTGCCGCACTTAAAGCTGCTCTTCCACAGATTGCATCGAAGGTTCTTAGTTCTTCTACCATCAGCAAACTTTACTCAGATGTAATCAGGGCCATCAAAGCATTAGAGCGGGTAAACTTTTAGAAACTCATTTTTGACAACATAGAGGTTCCGACAAATTTTCCCAAAGTTGTTACTGATCAGCTTAAGAGCGATGCTTTAGCCAAGGTGCTCAAATCCAGTCGTACGATGGAGAACATCCAAATTCAATCCTTAATTTAAGCAAGTGTTAACCCTCCGACTTCAGTGCAGGATTTGTCGGAGCTCGCGATTTGAGGATTTGAGCCTTAGGGCTCGGGTACTGCTATGGCGTGCTTTGTGTGGCACATAGTAGTTTTTTGGAGTGGTCGGCGACAAGTGAGCTATAGACATGTAATGTCTTCGGCCTTATGCGCCCACTCTTTGGGGGGTACATCCGCAGGAAGCATGCTCAGTTATAGGTGCTACCTGCAACTTGGATGTGCTCCCCACCTTCCACTACAGGACCACATATAGGTCAACCTTTGTTTCTCTTTTCTCATAGGGTGATCCGCATGATCACTGTGGGCGAGGGTTCGAAGGATCACTTCCATTAGCGTAGGGCAGCGTTCCAAATAATGCCATGTAGTTTAGATTTTCCTTTTTTTATTACTAGGCCTGCGTGCCAATCGTTAAATCTTAGGCCTGCGTGCCATATTTTACGTATTGGGCCTGCGTGCCCCTAGTGCTCTTTCATTTAATGTTTTCTTTTGGCACTATTGTAACTTAGTGCAACATTAATGAAATTTATTTTGCGAATTTTATTGTTTCAAGTCTTTATTAATCTTAACAAATATCGTAATTGTGATGCATACAATCCAATGTATACTTTGTTTATACTCAAGGTTTAATAATGCTAACCGATGCCAAACTATTGTGTACATAGCCACCGCTTTTCATTGCATTATTAAGTAAAGTACTTAGAGTCTTCCAAGTGAATCAACACTTAGGTTAGTGGGCAAGCAACCTCAATGCTTGTCCTTTATAGTCATGACTTGCAGTCTTCTAGTCTGCGAGAGTGTGTTGGTCTAGACAAACCAATTTCTGTTACCCACCCTAAAATCTAGCCTTGTAACCAAACAGGATTCTGCCACGCGGGAGCTAGAGATCATCCCTTTAAAAAGCAGGATGCACGTAACTACTATCAAAATGTGCGTGCAAACATAACCAAATGTTTCCATACAGAAATTAAATTTATTCATGACAAAATAAATAAAATCCAAAAGTCATAACCAAATGACAAACCAATTCAACCAAAAAGAAATACTAATTGTCTTTGAAAATAAAGCAACATTTTAAGTAAACTGAATAATGTAAGTGCTCATAATGTGGGGTGATCAATCCCATGTGCTGCAGCCTGACAATTATGTATAACATCTTTTCAAATTGGTTGCATGGCAAGTACGCGGTACTCGTTCTCCAGTTATTTCATCTAGGATATACGATCCTGTAGCACTTGTGCCAATTATTTCATTGGGACCCTCCCAATTGAGCCCAAGCATTCCAGTATTCTCTGCTCGGCTTGCCTCATTATTGAGCCATATATACTGTCCCATTTTGAATGACAATGGCTTGACGCGCTTATCATAATACTTATAGATTTTTTGCTTGTTCATGGCTTCTTGTATAGCTGCAACTTCTCTGCGCTCCTCTAGCATATCTAGGTTAGCGCACAAACCTTCACCATTGCTTGACTCATCAAAGCCTTGAACTCTCTTTGTGGGCACCAATATTTATGCAGGGATAATAGCTTCAGTCCCATAATCCAAGCTGAAAGGAGTCTCACTTGTTCTATTTTTATAAGTAGTTCGATGTGCCCACTATACACTTGGGAGCTCATTGACCCATTCATTTCCATACAAGCCTAAGCATGCCTTTATCCCCTTTACAATATCCCTGTTGGTTACTTCACATTGCCCATTCGCCTGAGGGTGTGCGACCGAAGTGAAAGATTGCTTAATGTTCAGGTCTTGACACCAGGACCGAAATGGTTCTCCTTCAAATTGGGATCCATTATCGCTTACCATTTCATTGGGAATACCAAACCTGCACACAATATCTTCTTAAAAGAAGTTGTGAATGTGCCTGCTAGTAATTGTTACCAATGCCTTCGCCTCCACCCATTTAGTGAAGTAATAAATTGCTACCACCAAGAATTTGATTCCCCCTGAGTAAACAATGATTTCATTAATACTATGAAAGCGCGTAATTAGCAAAGTATTGGTATCATTGGGCTGACAATGTCGATGGCCCACTTGCAGAATGGACAAGCTGCCATTATTGGTATCATAGGACGTCGCGGTGCTCTGATGATGGGCGCATGTTGTTAACATGATTGACACGTTCTCACGACCTCAGCTGCATCTTTGTGAATGGTGGGCCAGTAATACCCAATGCGCATAACTTTTGCAGCTATAGTCCGATAGTCGGAGTGCAAAGCGCAATACCCTTCATGGACTTCTCTGATCACTTGTTTCTCTTGATTTGGGCCAATACATAGCAGGATCGGTCCAAGGAACTACTTTCTGTAAAGAGCTCCATCTACCAAAGTGTACATGGGCGCTTTCATGCGTACCTTTCTTGCTTCCTTTTCGTTTGTAGGGAGCATTCCTTCTACAAAAATTTATGTATAGGTGTCATCCAGTTTGGGGTTCCTCCTCGATATGTGCGACGGTAGACTTCTCATCAATAGATTTCTCTGTCAGTTCTTCTACCCATACATTTTTGCGCAAGTGTTCAAAGGCTAAGGTAGCCAACTTGCTAAGCGCATCTGCTTTCTTATTCTGACCCCTAGGTACCTGCGTTAGTCTGAACACGTCGAACTCTTCTATCATCTGTTGTACAAGTTCTAGGTAGCTTTGCATAGAGGCATCATGTGCCTCAAATAACCCATTAACTTGATTTTCCACGAGTTGCGAGTCAATGTATGCATCTAAACACTTAATACCCAACTGCTGCGTTATGCGCATTCGTGAAAGCAGTGCTTCATACTCTGATTCATTATTCATGGCTGTGAAGGAAAATCGAAGCACATAAGTGTGCTCTTCCCCTTCCGAACTTGTCAGAACTGACCCTGCGCATGAACCCTCCGGGCCACAAGCTCTATCAGTATACAACTCCCAAGGTTGACTTTCCATAGGTTTGGTTGCGATACTTTCCTTTGACGCCTCTATCTCAACCTTAGTTTCAGCCAAGTAATCTTTCAATATCTTTGACCACTATTCGCGAAGAGAAGTTTATTTTTTGCTCCACCAATTCTATGGCCCATTTAGCCAATCGCCCCGAAACCTCAGGTTTGTACAGCACATGTGATAATACAATCATTGTCAGTATGTTGCATTTATCTAGGCACGCTAAAAGTGACTTATAAGATTGCGTTATACATAGGTAGCGTGTCCCGCGACTTGTACCTGTCTTATTGGTTGATCAGTCAATACCACTATAGGATGCGCTTGGAAATATCGACGCAAACTACGAGCCTTATGCAAATGCGCGTATACTAGCTTTTCTATTGGATTGTAATTTACCTCACTACCACTAAGCGCTTTACTAACAAAGTATACAGGCATCTGTACCTGCGTTTTAAAGAATTGGTTGCACATACCCATAAACATATAATTCTCAATGCGTATATATAAAAAATAAACAAAGCATGATACATACCTTCCCCCCTATCTGCGACAAGAACAGAGCTTATGGCTTCCTTCGATGTCGCAAGATACAGCATCAATGTCTCTCCTGACACATGTGCCGTTAAAGTAGGTAGTTCTTTCAAAAGAGGCTTCATCTCTAGACAAGCTTCCCCGGCCTCCTCTGTCCACTTGAAGTCTGAGTTTTTCAATAAGTTCTTTAAAGTCTGGAAGAATGGCAAAGACATGTCTGCTGCTTTTGACAGGAAGCATGTTAATGCCGCTAATATTCCTGTCAGACTTTGAACTTCTTTTCTGGATTTCGGTGACTGCATCTGTTCCACCACTTCAATTTTTTTGGGATTCGCACGGATTCCTCTTGGGGTTAATATGTGCCCTAAAATTTTTCCCTCTTCTTCCCCAAAGCTGCACTTTACGGGGTTAAGTTTCATGTTGATTTTGCGCAGAGAGTTGAACGTTTCAAGGATGTCATCAAGCAGTTGCATTTCTTTATTGCTTTTGATAACCAAATCATCAACATAAGCTTCAAGGTTCCTACCCATTTGATCTTTGAACGCAACATCGACCACCCGCTGATAGGTTGCGCCCGCATTTTTCAGTCCAAAGGGCATCTTTGTGTAACTATAGATCCCTTGATATGTATGGAACGCAGTCTTATCTTCATCAGCCTTTGCCATCTGAATCTGATGATACCCCTTGTACGCATCCAAGAAACATTTAAATCTGAACCCAGATAATGATTCAACTTTCCAATCTATCTCCGGAAGAGGATAGTTGTCTTTGGGGCATACTTTGTTAATATCCTTGAAATCAACACACATGTGCCATGAACCATCGGATTTCTTGACTAAGACAGGATTTGCTACCCAAGTTTGATAGTGCACCTCCCTAAGTATGTTTGCATTCACTAGCCTTTCTACCTCCGTTCGCAGCCACTCGCTTCTTTCCGGGGCCATAGGCCTTTTCTTCTGTCGCACTGGAGTTAAACTTGGGCTAGCATTTAACTTGTGCTATGCTATTTTGCGAGGTACTCACGACATGTCCTCTTCACTCCATGCGAAAACATCCATATTGGTTATCAACATGTTTCGCAACTTGACTTTAATGTTGTTGGATGAGCTGCCCCCAATCTGAATTCGCTTATCTGGGTGCTTTGGATTGATGATAGTAGAGCAGCTTCACATTTGTTCATCAATAGTAGGAAGTGTTTCCGGTGGTGTGATGGATGCACAAAGTGCCCTTCCAGACTCCGTCCGGATGGTTGCTATTCCTTGCTTGGTAGGGAATTTTATCATACCGTGAACTGTTGAAGGCACCGTGCCAAAATTTTGCAAAGTAACTCTTCCCAAAAGTGCATGGTAAATAAGAACGTACCACGCAAAATTCAATGGGCATAGCTCGAGAGCGAGAGGGATCATTATCATATGTTAATTCCAATTCGAGTTCAACGCACCCCAACGGCTATGCCGACTCCCCAGAAAACCCAGAGAGCACAGTCGTTGGCGCGCGCAATTTTGATTTGATCTCCTCAAGTAGCTGCCTGAATTAGTGCTAGTACATAACATCAACGTTGCTCCTCGTATCAATATTTAATCACTTAACATTATATCCACAGTCAACAACGCGCACCTTGATAATAATCGGTGCATGGGACAGATTTACAGTCTGCATGGGCGGGAAAGATGTTGGTTCTATTTCCCACTCCTCTAATTGTTCAGCTTTTCGCCTTTGTCCCATGTGCCAGGCATGCACCATGTTGATCGTTTTATCGGCGCTCTTGTCAGTATTCTTTTTTGGACTTGGCGCGCCTTTATCAAGCGCTTGATTCTGCGAAGAAGATCCCTGCTTCTTTGTAGGTTTCTAATGGTTGAGCTCGCCTCTCCTCTCCTGAGACACTCTATAACCTTTTCAATGAAAGATTTACACCGATCGATCTCATGGCCATAATCATTATGAAAGTCACAGAACTTTGACTTATCGTACCTGACGTATTTTGACATCTTGCCAGGCTCAGAAAACGTTAAGCAAATAGGTTCAGTAGCCAAGATTTCTTTCGGTGTTTTATTCAGCTCGCGCATAATTGCGAAGTTCTGGTTTGGGAAGTGCCCCTTCCCTTGATCGTCTCCAACATTTGATCTTCAGAACTTATTGTTATGCTTTGACGAGACAGAACCCTGGCCATAATTGTCACTCTTGTGCTTTGACCCACCGGTATACCGCTGATGAGAATCGTCATCTCTGCCACTTTTCCCATTATGATACTTGGTACCATGCCGATTGGTATCTTCCCCCACACACATATGCTCGTGCACTTCTTTAACTGCTTCTGCTAAAGTGTCGGGGACCTTCATGCGCAGGCGCTTCCACAGGGTAAGATGTCTTTCCCTGCAGAGCCCATGAATAAACCCAGACACTTTTTAGCTTTCTGGTAAACCCGCCATCTTAGACACTTGTCGAGCGTGCATGTTATGAAAATTTAGCAGGAAAAGCGCGCGAAGATCACTGTACGAGCTGATGAGTGGTGATGACAAATTGTTGAACCACTCCCTCGCAACACCTTGAAGTAAAGTTTGAAATTCAAGACACTTGATTTCATCATTCCATGCTTGCGCACGGGCAGTCCCTTCGTATCTTTGTAAAAAGTCATCGGGATCTGTCGTGCCATCATACCATCCCATAGTTAACGGGATAACCGGTGGGGACGTGGGCACATAATTAGCGATATGATGTGCGAACTTTTCATTAACAGGTCTGACCTCCATAAAAGGCTTAACTTTATGACCCATCATCCCAGCATAAAATTTGTTTATATTTCTTCGCCCCGATTAGGCACGGTGAATGCCTGGGCGTATTCATCTGGCACAGCTCCAGCTAAGTTGTTAAGCAGACTTTCCTGAATTTTCTTTCTATCCTCACCCGCAGAATTGTGGGTGCGCTCGGATGAGCCGCCTAGGGTAAAGTAAGTAGAAAGCTTTGGAATTGGCGAGGTATCTCGTGGGAAGCGCACGTTATCAAATGGAGTTTTAACATTCATTGGCTCACTGAGCTCAATATTTTCCTTGTACAACCACTCGTATGTACTTACAGGTGTCATGATCCCCCTAGTGTTAACTGTTGACTTTGGCGTTGAATATATCAGGATGGACCCCACTTTAGTAATTGTGGTTTCCTTCTTATATCCAGCTTCTTCGTCTTCTTCATTGTCCTCATCACTCGGCATCCTATACGTAGGTTTCTCAGGCGGAACCTCTTCGAATACCGGTGAGATGGTGACTGATGACTTTTTTGCTTTCTCGGAGGACTTGTCTGCCCCTGCATCAGGTTTCTTTTGTGAAGTAGGTGTTTTCTTCTGGTTTTTTGATCCAGTCAGGCCGAATGCTTAATGACAGGACTAATCTTTACCAGACTTGTTTCCACCTCCCATAGCTTAGTACCTGTTACAGGAACAAACCATAAAAAGATCAGAAACTTGAAAGGAAATCGTTCGTAACAAACAAACTTCTTATGCAGTTCTATTTATGGTCTCACGGATGACGCCATTTGATCAAACATAAATCTGTCGCATAAGACTGATCATATGTTGAGTGCCATATGGGAGTGTTTAAGAACATTAAAGTGTTAATCTCTGGTCAATGGTTACCATAGATAACCCTTATTGAGATGAAGATCTACGAAAGGATGATTAACGACTTAGTTCACCATTAATGGCTTAGCCGCAATAATGGCCATTTGGGTGGTTTCGTAGGGTTACAGATCATAATGAACATACCTGTTACCGTAAAGTGTTTTCTGGATGCAATCGTTAATCGAGTAATACAAGAAACTTTATTTTTTTTTCGATGACCAATGAGCTAGGTTTAGGGTTATATTTATAGCTAAACCCTAACCCTAGATGTATCCTTAAACGATTCTAGATCCTTCTGTATCAATCCCATAAATATAGGTATTGTAGTTAGGAATAAGATTTCAGTTATTTAAGGATAAGATATGCTTTGTTAGCCATATTACTTATTCTCTAAGCAAGAGTTTACCGAATGTGCGCAATAGACACAATGTGGGACATGACATACGTGCAACCAGCATGTGATACACACGATGCACTAGGCGCAGAGGTAAGCGTATCATTAAATCCATTACTAAAAGCTTCACAATTGTCATGTTTAGGCTAAAATGATTAACATGTTACGATGGTACAATGGGCAACTCGGGTCAAACTAGATAGGTGTAATTCTAGCAAACCTAAATAACCTTGCATGTATATTGAAAGCACATATTAAAATCATAGGCCAGAGTGTTTCATACTTCAAATCACTAATTCGATGTCAAAAATGTCAAAACTGTCAAACCCTAATTTTCAAATTCATAGCGAATAAACACTAATTTCAAGGATACATGGCAATAGCATGTTGGTAGACTAGTAAGTAACCTTAGACAACACCCAATTTCATCCTAAACAACCAAACTTAAAAAGGCCCAAGTTTATTAGGAACCCTAAAATCACAAAGTTTAAATTTGTGCAATTAAACATGGAAAACATGTAAATCAATAACAATGCAACCTAGAATTAACAATTATATCATCACCATCAACTGAAATCAAGCATAATTGACAAACATAGCACATAGAGTAAAAAGCATGAAGATTTCACAAAGACGTGCAATTAAACAAAAACGCCTCGGTTGTCTCTGCCTTCTTGATGTAATATTGCATTATCTCCTCTAAATTCCTTGAAGGTTGAGGTGGTGGAGTTTTTTTTGTCCGTTTTGATTGTAACCTTAGTTATTTTGGTTTTGGTTATAACCTTAGTTTTGTTGATAGCCTTGATTGCTTTGATTGTTATAGGGTTGGTTGTTGTATGATTGTTGATTTTGTGTTTGGTAGTTGTTCCTCCAGTTTTGGTTGTAGCTTTGGTTATAGCCTTGGCTTCAGTTTTGATTATTGAATCCGGGTGGTGGGTTATTTTGGGTGTTGAAAGAAACTTATCTTTGGTTTTGGTTGAAGTAACCTTAGTTTCCTTAGTAAGAATTGTTGGTTTGGCTTGATGAACTGCACCGTTGATAGTTTTAGTTACCCACATAGTTGACATGTGCATCCGAGTTCATGGGGATATCATCCAAATCAAGTTGATTATATTGGTTGATTTGTGGATAATTCTTTGTAAGGAAAGGTCTATCACACCTCTCACATCTGATTTGCTTCGCAACAAGGGATTGTTGGATCTTATTCAACTCCTTACCATAAGATTGAAATTGGTTGTTCAAACTCGCAAGTGTAACTTGACCGTCCTCACTTTCAACTTGAGCTATATTCTTTCTTGGCATATCCCTAGGTGATGGATTCCAATCATAGGTATGGATCGAAATATCTTCTAGTAGCTTTCGCTTTTGTTTGATGACTTATACTTGAACACACCTCCCGCGGAGGAATCAAGAATTTGCCTTATCCTATCATTTGTACCCCGATAGAAAGTTTTGATGTACTCTCTCTTTGATAAACTGTGTGGTAGACATGCCCTCAACATCTTCTTAAAACGAATCCATGCGTCGTACAATGATTCATCACCTCTTTGAGAAAAAGCATTAACCTCCATTTTAAGTCTTTCCGCCTTCGATGGTGGAAAGAAATTGAAATGCCACGTTCATATCGATTATAAATGTTTCATAATAATTGGTTTCATTTCGAGGTATTTGACCTCTATATGATACATTTTACAAACATTGAATTCGTTTTTAAAAGACAAACTTTCATTACAACAAAAGTTGACAGATATGCATACCGTTTTATAATATATCCAAACTATAAATGACTTAATAATAATCTTGTTGAATTCAACGACTCGAATGCAACATATTTTGAAATATGTCATGAATGACTCCAAGTAATATCTTTAAAATGAGCAAATGCACAGCGGAAGATTTCTTTAATACCTGAGAATAAACATGCTTAAAAGTGTCAACCAAAAGGTTGGTGAGTTCATTAGTTTATCATAATCAATCATTTCCATAATTTTTATAGACCACAAGATTTCCTTTTATAAGTAACCATACACTTGCAAGTGTATAAAATCATTCTATCGAAAATAATCACCTGGTAACCGACATTAAAAAAATGCATCTAGAATATCCCCCGCATAGATGTGCTTTGCACTCAGTATGCTCACAGCATAGAAACAGGCCATCCCTTTTAAAAATGACGGTTGTATACACCTTACAAATAGGTCATTCTTTTTACAGATGGCGGTTGTATACTAAAATTCGAAGTACTAAAGCAGTTCAAATTCTATGACTGGGGCTTTGAGACTACCCGTCCTAATCCATAAGGACGAATACAATAACATATGGTTCCATTGCGAGGTATTTGACCTCTATATGATAAGTTTTACAAACATTGCATTCATTTTTAAAAGACAACTTTCATTACAACAAAAATTGACAGGCATGCATACCATTTCATAATATATTCAAACTATAAATGACTCAATCTGTCATTTACTTAGTAATAATCTTTATTGAACTCAACGACTTGAATGCAACGTCTTTTGAAATATGCCATGAATGACTCCAAGTAATATCTTTAAAATGAGCAAATGCACAGTCAAAGATTTCATTAATACCTGAGAATAAATATGCTTAAAAGTGTCAACCAAAATGTTGGTGAGTTCATTAGTTTATCATAATCCATCATTTCCATAATTTTAATAAACCGCAAGATTTCATTTTTTTCATGAATATACATCTCATATCAGGCATTTCGCAAACTGCATAGAGATAAAAATCATTCATATGGTGAACGCTTGATAGTCGAACTAACATGATGCATATTGAATATCCCCCGCATACAGACATTTCGCAAACTGCATGCTATATACCGACCATCGCAATCAGTATATATCGATCGAAGTACTAAAGCATTCGTACCTCGCATAGGACTTGTCAAGGTCCATAGATCTATCTTTAGGATTTGCGTCAATTAGGGGCGATTTCCCTAATTCTTAGGCTACCAAGCTAAAAGAAGTGATATTCGATTTCGATAATCCAACCATAGAATGTAATTTTCAAGTACTTGTGTCTATTTTGTCAAACATTTATAAAACAGCGCATGTATTCTCAGTCCCAAAAATATATATTGCAAAAGCATTTAAAAAAGGAGTAATGAAACTCACGATACTGTATTTTGTAGTAAAAATACATATGACGGCATTGAACAAGGGTAGGGTTGGCCTCGGATTCACGAACCTATATTAATTATATATATTTATATGTTGGTCAATATCTGTTTAACAATTTAGGTCAAATCGTAGTGTATCACAATCCTAATGCTCGAGATTATCATGCAAAAGTTAACGCTAGTCATCTAATCCAAAATGACTTTCAAAATCTATACATGTTTATTATATAATTATATTACTAGAGTATAAGTCTTGATAGTTAAATGAATCGATAATTTACAAATCTCAACTTATCACATAACTGACTAAATTGCTATATTAGATAAATCAATGTAACTAGTTTATGTATATCTATTTGTAATCTATATGTTATTTTACTGAATTATATGTTATTTTAATAATTAAATAACGTATATTTATTCTACATATTTTAAGTAATTTAATATTTATATAGTAATATTTTTAAATTATTTCATCATCTATTATAATGTATTAATGATAAAGAGATATGATAAAAATATATTTTTATATATTAAGTATTATAATTTGTATGACGTTTACATAATATCATTTTAATGATAAAAATATAGTGATATGTATTATTAATATAATTGTATTACATGTAATAAATATATATTTGTATCAAATATTTATTCGATTAAATAATATAATATTGATAATAATAATAATAATGAACCAAAAGCTGTATTATTTTGTAATAATAATAATATTAATTATTTTAATAGTAATAATACCAATATTATTATTAATGATGATGATAATAATAATTATAAAAATTATAACAATAATATTAATAATAATAATAATATTATAATAATACTAATTTTATTAATGATAATAATAATATTAGTAATAATAATTCTGTAACAATTTATATATATCAACTTCAAGAGAAATGATAGAACTATGAGGAAGATATGTTCTCAATATGTTTGGAGATTAGGTAGAATGTGAGAGTAGTGTAACAAGGCACATGATGACGTTATGGTCTGTGAATCATCATGTTCCATTAGAAACTCAGCATGACTTACTATAATATAATCATGTTGATCAAGTGTCGTTATATTATACTAACTCATGCTTCAGTCCCCAACATTACTTCAAAAACATTTATAATTTAAACTCGAAGGTTTACAGAATATAGAAACTAAACAGTTTCCTTTGTGATGTAATACAGATAACACGAAGAGATAAATGATTTTAGATAAGAATAGTTATGAAAATATCTTCAGAAATATCGAGGATATTTATAATGAAAGATACGATGATATCTTAGAATTTCTAATATCAAAGGATGATGAAGAAGATTTGTTCGCAAAGATATAGAGTCAGGAGCAAAGTATTTGTTAATGACTTCAGTAGATACTGAATCATTTGGATTCTTTGAAGGCAGGTTTAGTCTTTTTGATTTGTCCACAGCCTCCTTCATGGTTTGCTCAATCTGTTTTTCAGTACTAAATTTTCTCATCTTTTGAGCTTCTTCAGCCACTATTCTTTATCATCAAACTTCTGGCTGTTAAGGTCATTTACAGTTTTTGCTGCTTCATCAGCAATTTTCAAAATTTGGAATATTGATTCGTAGACTGTGTAGCGACCCGACAAAATTGTCATTGACGGCGCCGTCTACTTAGGTCCCGTTACGTGGTCATAAGTCTTTAAAATGACATTTGACCAAAACATGTCGCATTCATTTCAAACGTAAAGATGTTTCAAGTTTACAAAAGTATATCAACGACTAATACGATACAACGTTTTTAAGTACAAATGAAACCTATGCGACACAAAAGTAGTTTAAAACTCATGGTCAATTTTGTTTAACCTGTATTACTATTTCATCTTTTACCTTCTCCTTCACACTAAACTGAGTCGACCAGAGATCATTCAAAACCAAAACAACAACCTTTTAATTTAATTCCAAATTCGTATTTGAAACATAAACAATCAGTTTTGGAAGAATTCGATTGACAGAAAACAAAAAGAAAAAAATATATATATCTATAGCTGTAGCAAGAACACCTCGACTCCAAGTCAAACTTTGTTTTTTAATTTAGGACTATTATAGCTCAAGCTCACAACATGAAATACCTTTTAAATCATTCATAAAAACTCTTCAAATCGTTAATTGATCCAAAAACCTCAAAGCAAAATTGAATTTCCCGTTGAACAATTCTTTTGACTTTTAAAGTTTAATGTGGTGCCCCGTACAAAATTAATGTGTACGGATCATCAACAACATGATCATTACAAGGTCAAACACTATATGTTGTTTGAAAACCAGTTTTGCATTCATGAAAAGATAGCGTTTTACAAAAGATCGCGTGCTTCCTATGAATTGAAGCATTAACATAATTATGTGACCCAAAGTTCGTTACAAAACCATTATTTAAAAATAACGTAAGTTACGAATACAAAATAAAAGTTCCATGATTGAGACATCTCTATGTAATGCAGCGGAAGTCTAACACACCAAGTCTGTAACAGCAAGTCTAATACACCAAGACAGCAAGTTTAACAGTGGAAGAAACAACGTCTAAGCACCTGAGAAATACATGCTTAAAAATTCAACATGAATGTTGGTGAGCTATAGTTTTTTGTAATCAGTAATGTAATGTAGGCCACGAGATTTCAGTGCTTCAACCAGCAGTTCAAAACAGTAATTCAAATCAGTAAGATAAAGTATATGTTCAACCGTGGGCACTTGGTAGTTAACTTAACGTAAATATCACCCCCTGAAAGTACACTTGGCAAGTGCGTATGTTTATGAAGTATTAAACACTCGTTAAATGCTAGCGCGACTAGCCCGAGTGGGGATGTCAAACCCTATCGATCCATATCTAAGATTCGCGTTCACCGGTTCAAAGACCAATGACTAAACGTTACCGAGCTAAGGGGAAAGTTTATGCCGTTGTATAACCCACACATATATAAAGTTTAAGTACTCGTGCCTAGTATGTAAAACATATAATGCGCATGTATTCTCAGTCCTAAAATAGTTAAAGTAAAAAGGGATGTTATAACTCACCGTGAAAAGTAGTTATGTTGATACGAGATAAGTTTGCAAGTAGTTGGTCCGAAAGGTCCTCAACCTAAGTCAAAAGTTACTAAGTCAGTAAATCGTTCCCAAAGGTTTAAAAGTATGTAAATTAGGTCTTAAGTATCATCATCATTCATCATAAGTCAAAAAGGGTAAAGTAAGTTTCATTCAAGAATAGAGACCGAAGCAAAGGCTGATTTTGATCAGCTGTTACGACCTCTACGTAAATCAAAAAGATGTGTAATCAGTGGCTATGGCTCCGTATGTGAGTCCACTAGTTTGTGACCAATTTCCAGCACTAAACTCGTCTTCTTTTGACCGTGGCAACGGTTTAAGTGTGAGTAGGTCAGAAATTTCAGCACAACGTTAAAAGGGTGTAGTGACTTTCGGAAGGCTATTAATCCTAAACCGTTAATCGGATTAAGATGAGTCTTAAACGAAAATTCATCTACTTGAACCCATATATCTGGAAATTAACGTTTCCAGTAGACCAAGTTAATGATCAGTTCCAGAAAATAGTAAGAAAGGTGTTCCGGTGGGTTCTTGGTGCTTGATGCTCATCACGGTTCTCATCCTTGATGCTTGTAGCTTCAAGTGTACAACTCGTTGATGTGTTTACATCATATTAACCAAGGTTTGACCATCATAACACTAGTGTATGTCTAAGATATGTAGCACAACTCATTTAAGTGTTGTAAGTAGTTTGATGAACCAAAGTTACATCAAGATCTTAGATCCGACACATACATGAGTTCTAATAGTAATATAAAGCTATAAACTTGAAAGTAAACTAAATAATCAAGATCTTAAGTTGTAAAACTTAGATCTTAGTTAGATCTTAAAGATCCTAGACTAGAAAGTCTAGATCTAGTGTTCTTAAGTTAGATCCTAAGTTATAGAACTTGGATCTTCACTTTAATGAAACCATAAGTTATGAAACTTAGATTTTCATCTTGTAAAATGTACTTATGCTTACAAGCTTTTGTTTACAACAAAATAAGAAGACCATAATCTATAGAAACTTAGATCTATCATAAGTATATGAAGTTATAACTAGAAAGTTATACTTCCATGTTCTTGAACTTACAAAGGTAGCTTTAGTTTCAAGAAATATGAGATCAATATTAACTAGTAATACTTGACCAATAAACATAGATCACGAATTTAAAGTGCATGAAATGAAGAAATAAACTAATCTACAAGTATTAAGTTCATGTTTGTTTCATACTTAAGAAGATTCAAATCAAAGTTTGGATCTTAGGATTTAAGTCTACAAACAAGAACACAAGTATGATTATAAAGCTTATGAACTTTTAGATCTTTAAAACATTTAAGTGTAGAACCATAAACTAACAAGTTTAGATTCTTGTTCTTGGTTCTTCATCAAACAAAAGGTGGAAGTAACCAAGATTACATGAAGATACAAGCTAGATAACTTGATCTTTAATAACAACAAACAACAAGTAACTAAACAAGTAATGTGATGATGATGTTGGCGGTTTTAATGGAAGAAAAAGAAAGGAAATAAAGTTTTGTTACTTACAAGTTTTTGAGAGAAAAAGATGAGAGAAAGAAAGTGCAAGTAATGAAGTGTATGTAAATGAAATGATACTTGCAAATAAGTAACAAAGTAAAAAAATTGAACTCCCTCCCTTGTAGCACATGGTGGACGGTTTTGGTTCACAAAAGAGGGAAGTCAAAAGCCAACTTTCTAGCATGGGGTGAAGGTGTAAGCTTAGAATGGTAATAAAGTTAAATGTATGGGAAAGAGTTCTAGCATGCTTGTAAGATTTTGTCTCCAACTTAAGTTAATTAATCCATGTTTATCATTAATAAAACACTAGCTTAAAAGTGGGCTTACTAGTCCATTAAGGAAGTAGGGTGAGCTTCCAAGTCCATGTCCATTAATAAAGGCCCAACTCCAAGTATGTATGCAACAATTAAATAAATAAAGCCCAAGTAATTAACGACTAATATTAGTTAATTAAAAATGATTAATAATAATTAATCATGAATGTAAATAATATTCAAAATATTATTCGTGAAAAGTACATGTGTCACAAAGACGAGTCGGGCCATGAAAAGTCACATACGGTAACAAGTAAAATGTATAAAAAATAAATTTAATAAAGCGCAAGTATTAATAATAAATATTAATAATATAGTTGGAAAATCCAGGGTCGTTAAATTTAATCTTTGACCTCAAAATTCTCGATTAATATGCTGAATTGGAAAATGAAATTTTACAAAAAGATCATCTAGTATATTCCTAACAAAACTGTGTTTAAATTAAATACGAAGTTGAGGTTTAGCAAAAATGGAACAAGAACAGGGGTAATGCATGTTTAAAAAAAACGTTTATCTTAATAGGTTTTATCGATTACAGACAGTTATAATTGGAGTTGAGTGTGTATAAAGTGAACGAATTTCATCAATATCACAGAGTCATAGATTGTTTTATAATGATATTAGGTTGACCGGTTCAATCATCTGGTACAAAAATAAAATAAAAAATTAAAACTGAATGAGATTGCTAACAGAAACTTGGATTCATCCTAGTGTCAAGATTATGATTTGTACGAATTTCATAAATCAGAAATAGTATGAAAGTAACCTGAAACAGAACTTTAATTCTCTTAATTATTATGCGTATTTATCTATATCTATATATATTTATATTGTACTTTATATATATATCTATATATGTATCTGAGTATACACGTACTGTATTTGGTATATGTATATGCATTTGATTTTAATTTGTATTAATAAATATATACTTGTATTAATGCTAATAATAAGTATATAAGTAATAATAATAATAAAATTAATAATAATGATAATAATATTCATATTCCTAATAATTAATAATTAATAACTAATAATTAAATAATATAATAATAATACTAATTATATTAATAATAATTTTATAAATAAGATTAACAAATAAATATTATTTCTGATAATAATAATTATAAGATTTATAACAATAATATCATTAATATTAATACTGATACTAATTATAACAATATTAATATGATAATAATAATACAATAATATGTATGTGTCAAATAGTAATATAATAATATGATAATAATAATAATAATAATAATAATAATAATAATAATAATAATAATAATATAACAATATGTATGTGTCAAATTTTATATTTATATCATCATATTATTAATGTTGTTATATATTTTATTAAATGTAGTGAAAGTAATAATACTACTTCAACAATTATGTATATATTATTATTTATGTAATTTTTTAATCATGTAATATATTATATAACAACTTTTATTGAATATTTATTATTTATACATTTTATTACAATATTTCAATAATTATTAATAGGAATCATATATTAGTTCATAATAATATCATTCATATATATATATATATATATATATATATATATATATATATATATATATATATATATATATATATATATATATATATATATACATATATTCATTTCAATTGTAACTTAATTATTATTATTTTATATTTTCAATTCCAATTGATTTAAGTTGTACCCCATTATTTCAACTTATTATATATACTTTTATATTTATATATATATATATAAATATATATATAAATATATATATATATATATATATATATACATATATATATATATATATATATATATATATATATATATATATATATATATATATATATATATATATATATATATATATATATATATATATATATATATATATTCATTTTTATTTTCAAAACAATAGTTCGTGAATCATCGGGCACAGTCTAAGGTTAAATGACTTAATGAAATAGTTAAAAAATTTGAGACTCAACATTACAGAATTTTCTTATCGTGTCGAATTCATATAAAGATTAAGTTTAAATTTGGTAGAAAATTTCCGGGTCGTCACAGTACCTACCCGTTAAAGAAATTTCGTTCCGAAATTTGATTAGGATGGTTATGAATGACAATAAGAATGTTTTCATAACGAATATGAGTTGATAAATATAGTTTTATTATCATTGAGTAATATGGATAAAACAATTCGATTATTCGAAGAGCACGAATGAAGCTATCACAAAAGAATGAAATAGGAAAAGTAAAGATTCGTCTTAACTTTTGACGGAGTTAGGGTTGAATTTAGAAAATAAGGATCGTCTTTAACTTTTGATGGCGTCTTGGTTGAATTCCGGAATTCAAGGAATTTAAAGAAAATCTTCGAAATCTAAAAGATTTGATTCTTCGGCGAATCAGGAAATTAAGATCTCTATAATTAAATACGGTGATCTGCCTTGATTATTTTATCAGATATTTCACTATAAATTAACTTCTTCCATTCCATTACTTTTACCACTCCTATATTCAATTTCCAAATTCTTCCATTCCATTACTTTAATCCAGTTCTGATCATTGTCCTTATCCTGACTAATGTAACAATCATTCTCCTCTTCCAACTTCCACCGGAGGAATCTGTTTATTTCTACTTCGCACTTGGGGTTATAGTATTTTTAATTCTCCTGTGTCTTTATGTTGCGATAAACATTGATATACACGGTTTGTAGTTTCTGGGTTGTTGTTGGGTTTTATATCTTCCCTTATACTTCGGAGTTTCATACTTTTGTTTTCTCTTCCCGACTTTAAGTCAAGCGAATAATGGTCCAGAATTTGTAGATATGAAATTCGGAATGAACATTGTTAATGTTATAAGAAGGAACTGGTAATGGCACGATCTCGATTTGTCAAAATACCAGAATATCCTGGAAAAATAGATTTATCAAGAAGATATGATCTTAATATGTTTGGAGATTAGTTAGAATGTAAGAGTCGTGTAACATGGCACATGATGACGTTATGATCTGTGAATCATCATGTTTCATTAGAAACTCAGCATGACTTACTGTAATATAATCACGTTGATCAAGTGTCATTATATTATACTAACTCATGCTTCAGTTCCCAACACAACTTCAATAACATTCATATTTTAAAATTCGAATTTTTCAGAATTTAGAAACTAAAACAGTTTCCTTTTATGATATATCTCAGATAGCCCGGAGAGATAATTAATATCGGACGAGAATATTTATGAAGATATCTTCAAAAATATTGAGGATATTTATAATGAAAGATACGATAATATCTTATAATTCTACAATCAAAATGTGATGAACAAATTCATTCATAATTATTTAGAATAATTACGGAACAAGGTATTCGCTAAAGATTTCATCAGAAACAGAATCATTAGGATTCTTTATGTACAAGTTTAGTCCTTGTGATTTGTTCAAAGTATCCTTCATAGTTTGCTCAATCCATTTTTACAGTACAAATTTTCCACTGAGTGTTTCCAACACTCCATTCTTTATCATTAAACTTTTGATTGTTAAGGCAGTCTTCAGTTTTCACTACCTCATTAGCTTTTTCAAAGTTCAATGTATTGATTCGTAGGCTGGGTGCTTTTCAGAATTTCAGAATGGAAAATCATAATTCTAAGAGATAAAGGTTATATGTATACATATAACTGTTGATGTAGACATACTGCGAGATTTCAAAATACTGATTGCTAATTCCCGGTAATTGATGTGGTGATTCTCGTTATAAGATGTGAATGAGTATATGAAAAGGTTTTAATGAACAAATATAATGGTTCTTCGTAGAGACTTAAGCCAATGAGTAATGAAGTTGCTGGTAAGTTTCTGCTAATGTAGTGAGATATAAATGGTTCCCCAGTAACGATGATGAAAAGACAAACTTATATATCAAAGTTATAATAAGGCTAATCCGAATAAAAGTCGAAGTTGATTTGCTGGAGCTGTGACAAAATTTTCTAATTTGAAAAGGAATTGCAAAGTTATTTTTCGGTAATAACAATGCCAAAGGAGCTAGCACAGGTACGTGTTAAACGTTTACTCAGGTTTCGAGTGTTTTTAGGTGCATAACTATATGCGTCAATCTTTTCTTCCATAGACGAAGTGCAGTTGGTTCATCCTCTCGATTGAGGTGTTTTCAAGAATCATGAAAGTTTGAACGTAGATTGTAATCGTCGAGATACAAATGAGGTTTAAGATGAAATCAAGTGGAAAACTTGAAGAAATGTTTAGTTTCATATGTTATAATCAATATTTTAATTCATTTTAATTGTCCAATGTTATTAGTCCATAATTAGTAGTTCAACAATTCATATATAGGTTGACATATAATATTCGAATTAATTAATACGTGTCGCGACCCGTTATATTCATGTCTCAGACTCGATTACAACTCAAAGTATATATATTATTTGAGAATCAACCTCAACCCTGTATAGAGAACTCAATCATTACTGCATATAGAGTATCTATGGTTAATCCAAATAATATATGTAGATGGCGTCGATATGATGTGTCAAAACATTGTATACGTGTCCCGATATTTAAAGTGCGTAAAATAAATAACAGAAATTAAATGACGACAAATAAATTGCAAGAATTAAAATTGCGATAAATAAATTGCGATAAAATAAATGTAATAAGGAATTAACAGTTAGCTAGGAACAGTTAGCCAGGATTATGTTAGCGTGGATTCTTAACAAAATTTCTCATAGTTAATTTGTTTGTTTCTAGCAAATTTTATTTTGTCCAATGTTTTCTTCATTATGCCACTTGTCGGATTCTGATAGGTCAAAATCTAAATATGAAATTGA
Organism: Rutidosis leptorrhynchoides; assembly: GCF_046630445.1. NCBI lineage: Eukaryota > Viridiplantae > Streptophyta > Magnoliopsida > Asterales > Asteraceae > Rutidosis > Rutidosis leptorrhynchoides. Next base: position 271,043,308 of record NC_092333.1, on the reverse strand, counting down.
ATGAAAATGGTTATTCTGTGGTGAACCTATACGTGCATCGGTGGATGTAAGTAGGATAGTAAATGACTGTTGAATCAGATTTGAAAGAATGTACAGTGTAACTTATTAATGTGAAATCTAAATATTCCTCGGGTATTACCTACCCGTTAAAATATTTTCACCATTAACGGTTTGTACAAAAGAATTTTTAATTACAATCTTTATGAAAACATATATACATATATATTTTCTTCAGATGTAATCATGGATTTAATGAGTTAATATGATATTAATCTCATTTGATTTATCGTTAGAACAAGAATATATAATCTTTAAAACACTAGAGATTACATAATTACCATGTCGAACGAAGATAAATGATGTAGAACGTCATGTATAACGATGATTATGCTTGAGGTATAGATTGTGATGTTGAGGCATGTGATGCGGGTGTTGTTGTTGGTGGTACTGGTATTAATGTTGGTGGTATAGTTGGTGCCGGTGATGTTGCTGAAGCTGGTACGTTTTGCACCATATTTTCCAAATTGATTACTCGAGCGCGAAGCTCGTTGACTTCTTCCATTATTCCGGGATGATTGTCGGTCAGAACAAGCAAATGAATAAGGTTTATAATTTTAGATAGAATATAATCGTGGCGAGATATTCAGAAAATGAGTGTGAAAATGGTGTTTCGAACAGGTTCACCGGTAAGTGCTTCAGGTTCTTCGCCAAGAGGGGAATGAGGTGGATGGAAGGGATCACCTTCTTCTTGTCTACAATAATTTAATAGACTACGAACCCATCCCCAATTCATCCAGAACTGATGATGGCTAATTGGTTGATCCAGTCCAGTTACACTGTCTTCGGAGCTCGAGCCTAAATCCATAACGAAATAGCTATCGGGATCTAAGGAATTTGAACTAGTTGCGAGTTCCGTCTTGTACGGTTAGGTAAAGGGTTTTCAATATGAAATAATTTTTGGATATCAGATGATATTCTAATTACATAGAATACTTGTATATAGTACAAAAGATCCCGTAGATTACGGAGGGAATTAAGAAAATGTGTCAGATAAAATCTACAGTAACAGATACGCTAAGATATGGATTTGTCTATACACTAATCATGCAATTAATGCAGTAACATGTGTGTAGACTAAGAATGATAAGCAAATGATTTCCTATGAATAATAAGCAGGTAATTTTCGACACGAAATGATAAACAAAACTTTTGACATGCAGACACGGTCGAAGTCCAGACTCACTATTGCATCTAAACAACTATCAGTTAGACACACTAATACAAAACCTGGTTCGCTAAGACCACCGCTCTGATACCAACTCTAATGACCCTTCCTAATCCATCTGGATGAATACATTACATTTGGTTACATCGCGAGGTACTTGACCTCTATATGATACATTTTACAAACATTGCATTCGTTTTTAAAAAGACAAACTTTCATTACATTGAAAGTTGACGGCATGCGTACCATTTCATAATATATCCAACTATAATTGAATTAATAATAATCTTGATGAACTCAACGAATCGAATGCAGCGTCTTTTGAAATATGTCATGAATGACTCCAAGTAATATCTCTAAAATGAGCAAATGCACAGCGGAAGATTCCTTTAATACCTGAGAATAAACATGCTTTAAAGTGTCAACCAAAAGGTTGGTGAGTTCATTAGTTTATCATAATCATTCATTTCCATCATTTTAATAGACCACAAGATTTCAGATATCTAATTGTACACATAACCCGAGTACATGATAACACGCGTAACCCGCGAATTAAAATTCATTCATATGGTGAACGCTTGATAACCGACTTAACTTTAATGCATAGAATATCCCTAAACAGAACCTCTCGTCTGTATAATAATAATAATCTCGAAGTACTAAAGCATCCGTACCCCGAATAAGACTTGTCGAGGTCCATAGATCTATCTTTGGAATTCGCGTCGATTAGGGGCCATACCCGTTTCCTAATCATTAGGTTACCAAGCTAAAAAGGGGTGATATTCAGTATTCATAATCCAGCCATAGAATGTAGTTTTTGATCACTTGTGTCTATTTCATAAAACATTAATAAAATCGGTGCATGTATTCTCAGTCCCAAAAATATATATAAAAAGAGAGTAATAAAACTCACCATACTCTATTTTGTAGTAAAAATACATATGACGATATTGAACAATACAAGGTTGACCTCGGATTCACGAACCTATATTATTTGTATATTCATTAATACATATAATCGTAATCGAATGAATATATATAAATTTATTAGTTACACGATTTTTATATTAATAACATATATTTTTAATTTGTGTATACCTTCGAAATGGTTAATATTTTTATAGTTATATTAATATATATGAATAATTTGTTTAGTGTTATATTAAAAATACCTAAGTTATTATATGTGAATATTTCTAAAATAATTGTTAATATAGTTAATATATATACTTATTAATGATATTGATATTACTAATAATCATATAACTTTTTGTTTTAATGATATCTTTAAATAAATTGTTAGTAATGATAATAATAGCACTAATATTGATAATCTTAATAATAATAAACAAAATGATTATATTAATATAGTACTTATAACAATAATAATGATAATAATTATATTAGAAGTTTTAGATATGTTATTAATACTAATAGATATGATAATAATACTAATATTAATGAAAAACAATAATTTTTATAATTTTCATAATAATATTAATAATATTAGTTGTTATCATAATAATAATAATAATAATTGATAATTTTTATCCTAATACTTGTATTTGTAATGATAATAATAGTTATATTACTAATAATAACAATATTGATAATTATATTAACGATGATCTTATTAATAATAATACTAATAACAATAATAATAATGATACTAATTAACAATAACAATAATAATTAGAATAAAAATAATAACAATAAATAATAATAATAATAATAATAATAATAATAATAATAATAATAATAATAATAATAATAATAATAATAATAATAACTTAAAACTACCTTTAAAAGATTTAAAAGGCTTTCCATAAAAAAAATTGACACGGCCAGGCTCGAACCCGCGACCTCTCGGTTACTCATAGCACTCCTAACCATCCCAGCAAATTCGTTTTGCTGATTAAAACCCATGGTCAATTTTATTTAACCTGTATTACTATTTCATCTTTTACCTTCTCCTTCACACTAAACTGAGTCGACCAGAGATCATTCAAAACCAAAACAACAACCTTTTAATTTAATTCCAGATTCGAATTTAAAACATAAACAATCAGTTTTGAAAGATTTCGATTGACAGAAAACAAAAGAAAAAAAAATATATATCTATAGCTGTAGCAAGAACACCTCGACTCCAACTTAAACTTTGATTTTTAATTTGGGACTATTATAGCTCAAGCTCACAACATGAAATACCTTTTAAATCATTCATAGAAACTCTTCAAATTGTTAATTGATCCAAAAACGTCAAAGCAAAATTGAATTTCCCGTTGAACAATTCTTTTGACTTTTAGAGTTTAATCTTTGACCTCAAAATTCTCAATTAATATGCTGAATTAGAAAACGAAATTTTACAAAAAGATCATCTAGTATATTCCTAACAAAAATGTGTTTCCAGATTTTGAAATTAAATACGAAGTTAAGGTTTAGCAAAAATGGAACAAGAACAGGGGTAATGCCTGTTTAAAAAAATGTTTATCTTAATAGGTTTTATCGATTACAGACAGTTATAATTGGAGTTGAGTGTGTATAAAGTGAACGAAATTTATCAATATCACAGAGTGATAGATTGTTTTATAATGATATTAGGTCAACAGGTTCAATCATCTGGTACAAAAATAAAATAAAAAAATAAAACTGAATGAGATTGCTAACAGAAACTTGGATTCATCCTAGTGTCAAGATTATGATTTGTACGAATTTCATAAATCAGAAATATTATGAAAGTAACATGAAACAGAACTTTGATTCTCTTAATTATTATGCGTATTTAGCTATATCTATATATATTTATACTGTATTTTTTTATATATATCTATATATGTATCTGAGTATACACGTACTGTATTTGGTGTATGTATATGCATCTGATTTTAATTTGTATTAATAAATATATACTTGTATTAATACTAATATTAAGTATATAAGTAATAATAATAATAAAATTAATAATAATGATAATATATTCATAATTCTAATAATTAATAATTAATAACTAATAATTAAATAATATAATAATAATACTAATTATATTAATAATAATTTTATAAATAAGATTAACAAATAAATAATATTTCTGATAATAATAATTATAAGATTTATAACAATAATATCATTAATATTAATACTGATACTAATTATAACAATATTAATATGATAACAATAATATAATAATATGTATGTGTCAAATAGTAATATAATAATAATAATAATAATAATAATAATAATAATAATAATAATAATAATAATAATAATAATAATAATAATAATAATAATAATAATAATAATAATAATATACAATATGTATGTGTCAAATTTTATATTTATATCATCATATTATTAATGTTGTTATATATTTTATTAAATATAGTGAAAGTAATAATACTACTTCAACAATTATGTATATATTATTATTTCTGTAATTTTTTAATCATGTAATATATTATATTACAACTTTTATTGAATATTTATTATTTATACATTTTATTACAATATTTCAATAATTATTAATAGGAATCATATATTGGTTCATAATAATATCATATATATATATATATATATATATATATATATATATATATATATATATATATATACACATATTCATTTCAATTGTAACTTAATTATTATTATTTTACATTTTCAATCCAATTGATTTAAGTTGTACCTCAATATTTCAACTTATTATATATACTTATATATATATATATATATATATATATATATATATATATATATATATATATATATATATATATATATATATATATATATATATATATATTCATTTTTATTTTCAAAACAATAGTTCGTGAATCATTGGGCACAGTCTGAGGTTAAATGTCTTCATGAAATAGTTAAAAATTTTGAGACTCAACATTATAGAATTTTCTTATCGTGTCGAATTCATATAAAGATTAAGTTTAAATTTGGTCAAAAATTTCTGGGTCGTCACATTTCATGCAAGAATCAAGTATACAAGAAGATTAGAACGGTTTAAACAAGTATTGGTTAAGTTTGAACAAAATTCAACTTGACTAGTCAAAGTCAATGAAAAAGTCAACACATTCGGGTCGGGTCTCGAACTATTTTTCTGAGGTTTTTAATCATATATTCATGTTAGACTTGAGCCATATACACTAATTAACACTTTTATAAGTTAAAAATATCAAGAACAAAGAATCTAGTGTTTTTAGAAAGTTGTCCAAATGAGATGAAATTGGTATGGAATTGAAGAGGAAGATGCAAGGATTCTAAATATGTAATTTGTTTTGATGTTTGCTTCCTAAATCTGAATTAGATGATGATTGATTGAATTGGGTTTTTGAGAGTAAAAGTGGAAGTATGAAATGAGATGGGGAGGTGAATGATTGAGTGGAGGAGAAGCACTTTGACTAGTTGACCTAGTCAATTCTTTGCCCACTTGGCAACATTAGTCCCTCAACTTTGAAGCGGGTGTGTGATTTAACCAAACGATTATTTTAAATATGCTAGAGTAAACGAGAGAGGTTATAATTAAATAACATGAATATTAGAAATGCTAAATAATGGAAGATACGAATCTAGATACGAGTGCATTATATAAAATAAAAAGACGGACGTTAAAAATAATTTAACGGAAAAATGCGGGATGTTACATTACCCACTCCTTAAAAGAAATTTTATCCCGAAATTTAGTTAGAAGCAATACTCGATGTCTCTTCCTCGAGACCTTGTGTTGTCAATTCTACGAATAAGTGAAATACGTCCTTGGGCATTCTCACGAACTTTGACAGTCGGGATTTTACGTTGTCTTAAGGTTTAGTTTTACGATTCATAATTTCAACCGGTTCTCCCATGAAGTGGAGTTTGTCATCAATAGTAAGCTCATCTAAAAGAAATAACAAGTTCCTGTTCCGCAAGACACTTCTCAAAGATTGATACATGGAATATAAGATAGAAGGGAACCTAATTGGGTCGGAAGATTTAAACGGTATGTAGCGGGTCCAATATGCCCCAACATTTCAAAAGGATCAATATCGCGGATTTAACTTTCCCAGTTCCCGAAACGAATTTACACCTTTCCAAGGTGCGAATTTTCAATATTACGCGGTCACTCACTTGGAGTTCGAGAGGTTTACGTCTAACATCGGCATAGCCCTTTTGGCGACTACGGGCCATCTTTAACCATTCTCGGACTTGAACGACCTTAATGGTTATTTCTTGAATGAGTTCGGATACGGTGATTTGCTTGTCACCTACTTCAGTCCAACAAATAGGAGAGCAACATTTGCGGCCATATAAGGTTTCAAAAAGTGTGGCGTTAATACACGAGTGGTAACTACTGTTGTAAGAGGAAATAACTAAAGGCAACAATACAAGTTTGTAACATGTCTTTTCAAGATTTGAATCGTACTTTTTCTTGGTCCGTCGGGTTGAGGATGATACGCGGTACTCATGTCTAAACGTGTTCCCCAGGCTTCTTGTAAATCTAGAAATGAAACGAGCATTCCGATCCGAGATAATTGACAATGGTACACCGTGTTGGAATAGAATTCTTTAAGATATGTTCGAGCACGTTAGTCAGGGCTCAAAAATGTTTGTTGGAACAAGTTTCTTATCGACTATAGAAAACGTTCGTCAGGACTATTCACCCTCGTGAAGAATACTAGTAATACGCGAAGAGTCTCTCTCCCCCTTGAGAATTTAGATAAAAGGTTTCCTTATACGGAAGTACGAGCGAAAAGAAAAAAAATATAAGAGCGAAATTGGAATTTCAAATAGGATGAGTTTTCATCTTGATGTAGCCATATCGCTCATCTTATGGCCAAATGTTGAGACTTGGTGGGAACGAGATAGTACACGTAGTTGTATAGTTCTTAGTTGAGTAGTAGTTGGACATATTTCGGAAACATAAGTACCATAAGTCAAAGAAGAAAGAGGTATCCTTGGATTGTGTGTTATCTTAGGTTCCAGTAATATTAGACGGTAACAGTGAAAGAACAGAGTTATGTAACGTGGTACGTGGTGATGAGAAGATTGATCGGGTCCGTAATTAAGTATTCCAATTCTTCATACGAATGTAACGAATTTCATTTTCCTTGATTTTGAGTCGAAAGAGGATGCCTTTCAGGGGTTCACGTAGAAATATTTCCATATTTGAGTTCCATTTTGTGCTGCACAAATTTGGCTAGTAAGGTTGGTGTGGATAATCATGTTCGAGGTTCGGACACGGAGAGGTTAAATTTTTCCCTTAGTGAGTTAATGAGGTTAAAGGACGAGCAATATAGAAAAAGTCGTAAATGAGTCTCCTGTAATAACCGACGAGATCCAAAAATTTACGAATACAAGTCGGAGTAGTGAGGGTTTTTCGATTATGTGTGACTTCGATCTTTGCGAGATCTACTTTAATACCTTGAGCACTAACAACATGGTTTAGAAAAATGGACTTCGTTTAACTAAAATTCACACTTGGAGAATTTGGCATAGAGTTGCTCTTTTCTCAAGAGCTCGAGTGTGAGATGGTGATGTCGTTCATTTTCTTCTTTACTTGAATTGAATAGGTTAGGACATCACCTATGGATATGATGACGGATTTGTCTAGGTAAGTTTACGTACGCGATTCATAAGATCCATGAATACGGACGGAGCCTTAGTTACTGTATGATACTAAAATAAATTCATAACTACCGTAACGAGTTCGAAAAGCGGTTTTGGAGACATCGTCTCCCTCAACCCTCAATTGATGATAACCGGAATGGAGGTCGATTTTGGAATACACACGAGATCCTTGTAATTGATCAAGAGGTCATTGATACGGGGAAAAGGGTATTGGTTCTTAATCGGAAATTATTTGGTTCACGCTAATCTATACACAATCGTAGGGAAACATTTTCTTTTTAACGAATATGTTTTGAGCTCCCTAGTTCTATAGGTTTCAAGTCAATTTCAAATTCCTTACCCAAAAAGTTTAACGTACATCCCCCGATAAAGTTTGTCGGCACACAATAGTTTTCCGTTAGTTACTTGAATGGCATAAGTAGTGTCTAGGGGAAGTGGTGAAGTGCAAAGAGTATGAGCCAAAGTCTTGGATACAAAGCATTGATCGACACTCGAATCGAATAAGCAAGAAACATAAGAGTTATTGAGAAGAAATGTACCAGTGACTAGTTGTCATCTCGGGCTACCTCGGTGTTAATGTTGAAAGCTCGGACGCGTGCATTGGGGTTGGTTTTCTTCTCTGGGCACGCATTCCTAAAATGACCCAGTTGGCCACATTCAAAACAAATACCCATTTTTGGTGCATTGGGCCCCTTTTGAGCGACGGGAGCGGTATTCCTACAATCGTGGGCTACATGGTCACTTCTTTGACATTTCATGCAAAATGGTTTGCCACATTCACCAAGATGATGTTTGTAGCACTTGTTATAATAAGGTAGGTATCCGGCATAACCTTTCTTGCCATCGAAGGTGAAGGGCTTCTTGGTGAAGTTGTTGTTGTTGTTGCTCGATTGGGGGGCTTCCCACTTTCTTTTGTTGCCACCCGATTTATCCTCGGCCTTAGGTATCGGAACTTCAATTTCGTCCACCGTTTCTATCAATTGGCGGACCATCTTTAAAGCTTCTTGTAGGTTAGCGGGCTTGGATGACATCACTCCATGTTTGATGCTCTTAGGGAGATCATCCATGTAAAGTTCAACCCTTAGAGACTCAGGGTTCACGAGGTTTGGGCACATCAAGGCTAGCTCGAAAAATCGTTGATTATAGGCCTTAAGGTAATTTTCGGCCACCTTTAAACTTCTTAGCTCGTTTTCGAGCCTTCGGGTCTCTTCGCTTGGAAAGTATTTGGTGATCATCTTTTCTTTTAAGTTGGCCCAAGAGAGAGCGTGGGCTTCATTGGTACCCACCGATTGCACGTACGTATTCCACCATGTGAGAGCGATACCGGCGAAAGTGTGGGTGGAATATTTGACCTTGTCTTGGTCTCGACAACCACTTATGCTAAAAACAGCTTCTGTTTGCTCAAACCATCGAGTGAGAGAAACCGGTCCTCCGGTACCATCAAAAGTGTGAGGTTTGCACCCCATGAAAGCTTTGTAGGAGCATCCCTCGTTTGAATTACTGGCTCCATGATTATTGTGGTTGTGGTTGTTGTTATTGTCATTGGAGGAGAGGCTAGCCATAGCTGCACCTATGGCGGTGGCTATCATGCGTTGAAGAGCTTGTTTGAAAGTCTCATTGCATGGGACTCGGCAAGGAGGCATTATTCCTTCAAGACACAAGAATATCATTGATTATTATTCTCAATAATACTAATCGTGATATGGAATAATGATGAAGAGAAAATTTTTCTTGACTCGCCTTAAATTCTTTATGTCATAATGTCAGAACGTCCATATGAGTCACCGTAATATAATTCCGGTAATTATATTACCCTAATTCATATGTGCATTCGACATTATTTCATAAAGTCAAGGTGGTGTGTCAATCAAATTAAACAACGTGAGATTTAGATGGAACAAGAGTTAGCTATGAATAGAAGAGTTCGAGTATAAATGCACAAGTAGTCAAGTAATTCCTACTTCAAGTCTATATGCCGGTTGTAGTCTAGACTCACTAATGTGCCCTATGACTCGTGGTTGACACTAATGAACTCTAAATCCCTACAACCAATGCTCTGATACCATCTGTAGCGACCCGACAAAATCGTCATTGACAGCGCCGTCTACTTAGGTCCCGTTACGTGGTCATAAGTCTTTAAAATGACATTTGACCAAAACATGTCGCATTCATTTCAAATGTAAAGATGTTTCAAGTTTACAAAAGTAGTTCAACGACTAATACGATACAACATTTTTAAGTACAAATGAAACTTATGCGACACAATTTAAAGTAAAGCCAAAAGACGCTCCATAAATGCATGTATACTCGACATCCAAGCAAGTATCAAAATAGTGAGCTGAAGCATGTAACACATATCGTTCAAGGACCTGAGAAAAACATAGAAAATCTGTCAACGAAAACGTTGGTGAAATCATTAGTAAGTATATTGTATTGAACCACAAGGTTTAGTATGAATTGATTATCCGAATCGTTTACATTCCAAAAATGTCATTTGTACCACGAGCACCCAATTACCAAAGCTTAACTAAATCTTTCCTCTGAATTTTGAATCCATAGTGTTAGAACTTACACTATACCAGATAAAATTATATTTCATTCACTAACGGCAGTGAATCGTCTGAATGAGGGTTCGTCAAACCCGTATGGCCACACAACATAATTACTCACTTACACTTACAACCTGCAAGTGTAACTAATGATAATTGGATTGAAGACTTTTATTCTAACTCGTATGTATCTTTGTATTCGTATTTGTGTTCAATGTATAAAAGTATGAAATGTATATATTTCTCAGCCCACGATTTAAAAGAATAAAAGTTGTTGAAAAGGTGGGACTATGATCTCAACTCGAGTGCAAGAGTATAATAGTACTTCACAAGTAAACGTATGCAAGAACGAATGCTAGTCTTGACCTAAACAAGTAGGTTGTATCAGTAACGGTAACACGATTGGTCAAAGTTGTTCAATT